>NC_142880.1:28653712-28956742 GCF_051225735.1 Oryctolagus cuniculus | reverse complement strand
ATGCAGATCCTGGGAGGTGGCAGTAATGGCTCTGGTGATTGGGTTATTGCCACCATGTGAGAGCCCTGCATTGGGTTCCTGGCTCCCAGCTTCAACCTTAGTCTAACCCTGACCATTGAGGACATTTATAAAAACGATTTATTTATTTATTTGAAAGGCAGAGCAACAAAGGGAGAGACTGAGAGAGAAAGGGATTTTCCAACAGCTGGTTTACTCCTCAAATTAATGCCATGACCAAGGCTGGCCCATGACGAAACCAGGAATCCCATCCAGATCTTCTTTGTGAGTGGCAGGGTCCCCAGCAATTGGACCATCTCCCACTGCTTTTCCCAGGTGCACTGTAGATAGCTGGGTCGGAAGTAGAGCAGCTGGGATTTGAACCTGCACACATATGGGATGCTGGTATTGCAGGAGCCTTTGGCTTAACCCACTACTCCACACTGCTGGCCCAATTGAGGGCATTTGAGAAAAGATCAAGCTGATGGGAGCTTTTTCTCTTTCTGTCTCTATATCTCAAAAAGTTACAAAAATCTCTAAAAGAATTTCTTTCTTGGTGGAGAGACAGAAATTGAGAAGGATGGAGAGAGAAAGAAAATAATGACCTTGATACATGTTTATTTGATCATGGTTATGTTTCCCTATTAGCAAGCTCCACAAAAACTTGGATTTTAATTTTTGTGTTCTCATGTGTGCCTCTTATTCTGAGTCATAGTAGACACTCTACGAGGTTTGTGTTCTTTGAGTGATTTATCTGAACTTAGGAAATCAAGAGATATTTCAGAAATGATAGAAGATCAGGTATGTGGTAGAATACATTCTCTGTTGATATAGACTAGACTGAGATGTAAAGTGAGTGCTGGATAAATTTCTCCGAATGTGCATACACATTTAAAAATATTTCACTATGCCATATATTTGGGAAGAAGCCTATGGTGCAATGTTTCACTGATAGTCCTATGGCTTCCTTCTGCTTTATTGCATCTACACAGAAAGATCCTGGCAGGCTTAGGATTCATTTGTGTTTTGTGCTTCTTTAGAAAAATAAACAGCATAGCTATCTCTATGTATTTTGTGTTAGGCAATGCTATGGACTTAGATCAGGATGCAGACATGTGAGTCTGAAAAAAATCAATACCTAACAAACATCTCCTGCCCCCTTCTTCCTCCTTGAGAACATACAAGTACTTATGTTTGGTTGGACAGTGGAACTGTTAGCTGTGTACAATTGTGGGTAATTATTCTAATTTTTTTCCTCTATGGGTCAGAATATGAACCTTTTCATTTCAGTCCGATTACAGTCCACATCTCTACACTATGATGTAACACAAGGTAGAAATTCACTATTTTATTTTCAAACTATTTGCTATAATCCAGACCTTGGTAGAGACTGTGGCTTGGTGATTGATTTTGTTTTTAAACAGTGTTTCTTTGAAGAAAGTCATCCAAAAATGTTTCTTTGTGATATTGATAAGCTAAAAAAGACATTAAAGTAAGCAGTTGGAAATAGAATGATGCAGATATTTTATATAGGATTATTTTTCAGAAAAATTTCACCTTACTGACATTTGTACACATATCTGTGTGCTGTTAGAATGCACCAGATGGAGCATGACTTGGAGAGTCAGAAACCATCCTGGCAGGCAAGCATCTGAACACATAAATTTCTGTGCCAGGTCTTTGGGAAGGATTTTGGTGAGTGAAGAGGTGAAAGTATGATTGGGTAAAAATTAACTTGATTCACATTTCTTATTATCTTTAAAGCTTTAGAAGAACTATTTAATTGAATTATTCATTTCACAGTGTTTGAACAATGAATAAGAAGGACATCTACACTGTAATTTAAATATCCCTGGGCTTCTGGCTTTCTAACAGGTTAAAGCACACCAATATTAAGGTGGGAACCTATTTCTAAATAATTGCAGTCCTTGGGCTTGAGAGATGGTGATACCGTGAAAAATATTAACTGTAATAGGAGTGGGATAACTGCCATTTGACTGACACTCCAGTGCTACTCGAAGGACTTCTCCAAGCACAGAAAACCCTGCACCATAAAAAGCTGAAGGACATGAAGGGAAAAAGAGTATGTGCTCTTGAGAAGATATTTATTTAAAGATACTTTTAGCAGGGAATTGTAAACAGAAGTCATGAATAACGATAATGATAGTTATTTAGCCCTTACAATTTTTGATGCCATATACGTGTGTGTATACACATATATACATATATATATAATTCTTTAAATGTACAAGTAGTTTTACAAATACAATGACAAGGACTTAGAAAGGTTAAAAGTTATCAAAGTTCAGTTTGGCAGAATTGTAGCATATAAAATTAACATACAGAAATCAACAGCATTTATACACACAAAAAATGCCAAGACTGACACAGAGCTTATAATATCAGTCTCATTCACAACTGGATCAAATAATTTAAATAATTTTGAGGCAAATTTAACCAAGGATGTGAAATATCTCTACAGCAAAATTATAAAACATTAAGGAAAGAATTAGAAGCCATAAAAAAGTGGAAAAATCACCCATGTCCATGGATTGAAAATTAACATAATCAAAAGTCCATACTACCCAGACCAAATTATAGATTCAATGTGATCCTGGTCAAAATTTCAAAGATGTTCTTTTCAGATCTGGAAGAAACAGCCCTAAAATTCTTATGAAATCATAAGAAACCCTGAATAAGTAAAGCAATTCTGCACAATAAAAATAAAGCTGATGACATCACAATATCAGATTTCAAGACATACTATAGGGAAGCTATAATCAAAACACCCTAGTACTTGTGTAAGAATAGACATGTGGATAAATGGAATAGATTAGAGAACTCAGAAATTAATCCATGCATCTACAACCAACTAAATTTTGACCAATGAGCAAAAATCATATCCTGGAGAAAGGATAGCCTCTTCAGCAAATGATGTCAGAAAAATTGGATCTCTGTATGCAGAAGTTGAAACAAGATCCCAAACTTACACTCTACAAAAATCAATTCTCAGTGGGAGAATAACATAAGACCTGAAACCATCGAATTACTTGGGGCAAACATTGAAAGACATTGGAATAGGCAAATACTACTTGGAAAAGACCCCAGTAGCATAGGCAATAAAGGTAAAATTAGACAAGTGGGATTAAATCAAGCTAAGAAGCTTTTACACGGAAAAGGAAGCACGCAACAAAATAAAGAAGCAGCAAACATGATGGGAAAAAATCTTTGCAAACTATACATGTAATAAAGGATTAATATTCAGAATATATAGAAAAAGCTCAAGAGATTCAACAACAACAAAAGAAACACTCCAGTTTAGAAATGGACAAAGCATATGAACAACCATTTTTCAAAGGATGAAATACAAATGGCCAACAGACACATGAAAAAATGCTCAAGATTATTAGCTACAGGGGAAATGCGGAAAACAAGAAAGAAAGAAAGAAAGAAGGAAAGGAAAGGAAAGGAAAGGAAAGGAAAGGAAAGGAAAGGAAAGGAAAGGAAAGGAAAGGAAAGGAAAGGAAAGGAAAGGAAAGGAAAGGAAAGGAAAAGAAAAGAAAGGAAGGAAGGAAGGAAGAGAAAAACTCACACAATGAGGTTTCACCACACCTCAGTTAGAATGGCTATCATGCAAAAATAAAAAAAAATAACAAATGCTTATGAGGATGTGGATGGGGGGAGCTACCCTACACTGTTGGTGAGAATGAAACTAGTACAACCGTTATAGAATACAGTATGGAGATTCTGAAGAAATCTGGAAATAGATATATCCTATGATCCAGATATTCCAGTTCTGGGATTTTACCCAATGGAAATGAAATCAGAATAGGAGAGATATCTGTACCACTGTACAGCTGTTTATAGCAGCTCAATTCACAATAACTTAGATATGGAATCAATTCTAATATTTATCAATTGATGACTGGATAAAGAAATTGTGGTATATATACAATATGGGATATTGCTAAACCATAAAAAATAATTTAATTCCATCTTTTGCAACAAAATGGATGCAATTAGAGACCATTATGCTTTATAAAAAGACAAATACAATATTTTCCCTGAATTGTGGTAATTAATATACAGAGTACCAAAAATAATAATGTATATGAGTGAGATTAACATTTTGAGATTTGATTATCATTTATAGCTTTTGTCTATACTCTGAGAAACAGTGGTTTTCTGCTTACTACCTATTAAATTCCTTATTTAATGGAGAATTAAGCTTGTGACTATAAAGTAAATTGAAGGTGTTCCAATCTAAAAATTAAAAGAAAAATAAGAAAGAAAAGAAGAGAGACAGTGGGAATAAGTGAAGGAAAGAGGGTAGGCTGAGAAATACCATAATGCTCTTAAAACTGTATATATGAAATACATGAAATTTGCTCCCTTTGGGTAAATAAAACCATTTGAAAAATTTCAATGAAAAAAATTTCATATTTATACTTACAGTCAATGGCAAAGCACAGAATCAAATACAAAAAATTGGGACAAAGAGTAAATTATATGTATTAAAGATAACTATATGGAAAATAATTTTTAATTTTTTTTTTGACAGAGTGGACAGTGAGAGAGAGACAGAGAGAAAAGTCTTCCTT
Organism: Oryctolagus cuniculus; assembly: GCF_051225735.1. Classification (NCBI taxonomy): domain Eukaryota; kingdom Metazoa; phylum Chordata; class Mammalia; order Lagomorpha; family Leporidae; genus Oryctolagus; species Oryctolagus cuniculus. The sequence continues at coordinate 28,952,144 of NC_142880.1, read as the reverse complement.
TTGCTGTTGGTTCACCCTCCAATGGCCGCTGCGGCTGGTGCATGGTGCTGATCCGAAGCCAGGAGCCAGGTGCTTCTCCTGGTCTCCCATGCGGGTGCAGGGCCCAAGGACCTGGGCCATCCTCCACTGCACTCCCTGGCCATAGCAGAGAGCTGGCCTGGAAGAGGGGCAACCGGGACAGAATCTGGTGCCCCGACCAGGACTAGAACCCGGTGTGCCGGTGCTGCAAGGCGGAGGATTAGCCTAGTGAGCCGCAGCACTGGCAAGGAAAATAATTTTTAAGATTCTGATTTCTAGGCTGGCGCCGTGGCTCACTAGGATAATCCTCCGCCTTGCGGCGCCAGCACACCAGGTTCTAGTCCCGGTCGGGGCTCCGGATTCTGTCCCGGTTGCCCCTCTTCCAGGCCAGCTCTCTGGTGTGGCCAGGGAGTGCAGTGGAGGATGGCCCAAGTACTTGGGCTCTGCACCCCATGGGAGACCAGGATAAGTACCTGGCTCCTGCCATCGGATCAGCGCCGTATGCCGGCCGCAGCTCGCTGGCCAAGGCGGCCATTGGAGGGTGAACCAATGGCAAAAAGGAAGACCTTTCTCTCTGTCTCTCTCTCTCACTGTCCACTCTGCCTGTCAAAAATAAAAAAATAAAATAAAAAAATTCTGATTTCTGAGTGAATGTGGGTATTATGATTTGCTATTGTGTCTATTTTTTTAAAGTTTCTTTTAGTTATAAAAACTTTTTCTTTTGATGGTTAGGTATTTGCAATGGCATATAGCTTAAAAACATTTCCAAATTAACATGAATTTGCCCCCTTACAGATATGAAACAATTAATTCGACAGTATAAGGATCTGATTTATAAATAACTTTTTCTGACTGTAACATGTTATATATGACATTTCTGTCATTTGGTCCATATGATTCATAAAAAAATAAAACATTATGTCTAGAAAAGGCAGATATTTATGTTTTTTATTGAATATAAAACTATTTTAACCACTTAATATGAAATATGATTAAGATATCTAACACATTATTTCCTGTGTAGAAAGTGGTTAATACATGTTTATATTTTAATATAAGAAATAAATCTAATTTTGCATACATGTAGACATAGCTATAAGATTTTTCAAACTATGCTTTGAGATATCATACAAAGGATGGACAAATAATCTTGATGTCTTTCATGTGAAGTAAAATTAATTGTTTCAATAATTTTTTTATTCTACTTTGTATTATAAAGTTAGGCTATGGCTTATTTGCATTTTTCATGTAAATCTTTCATATTACTTATTTGAAATATGGAATTGTGGATTAAAAAAAAACAAATGTTTCATGATCAACAAATATGTGATGGGAAAACTGGAGTTCAGGGCACAGAGCTTCCCTTTGGAAATCTAAGGGACATACTAGATTGTATGTCTACTGGAAGCTATTTTGTGAAAAATAAGAGTATTTACAAAAAGATTGAGAAATTACAATGGCACCTATGGAAATTATAAATGATTTTGGAAAGACAAAGAAACAAGGTTTGAACTTCAAAAGAGACCATTTTGTTAGGGGATGACAAATAAAAGAAAAACAAAGCAGAATAAAATGACAAGGTCTTATGACAATTGCTATGAGAAAGCTAAGTGCCTTCTTGTGGTAAGGAAGAGAATGGCCGTTTGGATACGATAAGACATGTAAAACCAAAGCCAAATAGGTGATATAATAAGACTTAGTTGCTGGTACTTAAGAAACTTGAGTTTCTTAAAAAATATTTATTTATTTACTCTCATTTATTTTAGAGATAAACAGTGAGAATGAGAAAGACAAAGCATGACAAGAGAGAGATCTAATCCACTAGTTGACTTCTGAAATGTTCAAATTCAGTTCAAATTCATGTGGTGGCAGGGACCCAAATAATTGAACCATCATCTTTTGCTGTTATCAGGAAGCTAGAATCTGGAACAGAGTTGGGACTTGAACCCAGCACTCTGATTTGGGAGCAGGCATTTCAAGCATTGTCTTAACCATGGTGCCAAACTCTTTCCTACATTCTTAGGCTTTATTTGCGGATGCTTAAACTACTACCTATGAACTTTTATAAATGTTGCAATAATCAAAGTAAAATAAGTAGAGGTATGTGAATGTTTAGTGGGATGGGCTTTTAAAAAGCCTTAAAAAGGCACTAAATTCTCCTTATATTTGTATCTTCATGTATTGGGACATGGATTCCCACTCACAGCAGTGTTTTAGAAACTAAATATATTATGCCATGGATTATAAGTCTATAAATAATGTCATAAATAAAACCAATCTAATTCTATCACAACCGAAGCTAAGTCTCCATTTGTCAACTACCAAATGACCCAACAGAAGAAACATATGTTTTCCTTAAAATAATGAAATGTAGAATGTGTGAAATTTATTCTGCAAGCAAGCTTGAGATTTTATGTATGTCAAACTCGGGAGAGGCTATATGTTTTCCATGAAAGCAATGAAGAATTCCTTTAAAAAATTAGAAGCAGAAAATTTCAAGCTTATTTATGTCCTGAGTAAGCCACGGGTAAATTAAAACCCAGTTTTTTAGGTGTTATTCAGAAAGAGTATTTCAAATTGAAGAATGTTCAGCTATTGGTTAAAACATAAATCATGAGAATGACTCTGAGATTCCCCAGGATAACAGGACATAATGGAAGTCACAGATACCAGCCTACAAATTAGGTACTGTGTCTGTTTTGTTAGTCGTGGAAATACTCGGTGACTCAGGCTCTTCTTTCATGGAAAAAGGAACGGAACCACGAAAACTAGATTCACCTCTTGCCTACCTGTTACATAACAATGATTCGTATTTTCTGAGCTTCAAACTCTATTACAAAGGGAGTCTAGGATTGGGAGCTTCCTTGTAAGCAATAACACAGGCAGCAAGGTTAAATCTGGATGTATTAACCTGTGTGTTTCCTGTGTTTTCTCCTTCATAGCTGCCCGCATTTCATCGGAACCATAAGCTCCTTTCATCCTCTCTCTCATCAGACATAGAAATGAAAGGTAAATATTTAGAGAAAGCATTGGCCTAAGTAATAAACCAAAAGATTTCGAATGCATTTGCGGACAGCAAGTTTCTCTCGCTTCAAAGATAGTTTTAGCTGTGACATAAAGAGGAGGGGGGCCTGCCAGCATTAGAGAGACACAGAATGAAAGATAAGGGTAGTGCAAGGAAAGAAATGGAAACGGGGCAGAGGTTCTAGGATGTCACTGCTCGGGACTCCTTTCCTCCTACTCAGAAACCTGGCTCACCTGTCATGAAGCCTGCAAGGCACTCAGGCGTGTTGAGCATGAGTTGAGGAGTTTGGACGGTCTCCATAGTTAGCAAGATGAGGAAGATACCTTCCACAGTCCATTTTCTTAGGGGAAATCAGTACAATCAGTTTGAATTTCTCCATAAGGAGAACAATATTGGGCCCTTTGCTATTTGACATAAACTTTATAAATTTAGTCTCATGTGGATCAACTTCCCAGGGCCTATCTTCTACTGACTAAAATGTCTGTAAGTATTGTTTTTTAAAACACAGCTTACGTTTTTAGAGAGCTTGCTATAGTATAAGTCATCTGGATGGCTTAACTTAGATCCTTTCTTGTGAATAAAAATCAGCAAGAAAATCTTGTTTAATATTTTGTATGAAACTCACTATGTAGAGGTTTGTAACTTGAAGAATGTGAAGTATCAACATTCAAAAATCACCAGAGAATATTACTTCAAAGGATTAGTTACTTGTTTTTCAGGTACTTTCTGATATTCAAAACTGAAATGTATTTATATATATTCTACTCTTCTGCAGAGTAATGGTACTTAGACTATCCTTCAGGGAAAGTAAGTAGGAGCATTTGTAAGTTTTATAATTGGCTCGAAATTTCACTGGGAGAAGAATTTTACAAACACACATGTTTTATTTACATCTCAGAAAGGCATGTGCGTCTGTATTCTTGTGTTGCTGAGGTAACATGGAACATGGTGATTTACAGGGCCTAGAATAAGGTTGGGGAGACTAGAAATATTGTAGTTAGTTGGAATTGAAGAATAAATTTTGAGTGCCACCAAAATACCACACAGATTTTCTAGTTATTATTCAAAGTCTACTTTAGTACAGGAAAATAACTTTTCCAAGTCTTTCTCTATAAAAGAAACCTGGTATTATGTATCAGAAAGATCCTTTGAAAACTAAATGGTACACGATCCCAAATCAAAGTGTATAATCTCAGTCTCTGATTATGCAATTCCACTTCTTGAAATTAGATTTAAGGAAACAATTATCCAAAAGTAGAACACCATATGTTCAGCAAAGTTTGTTAAAATGTGATCTGTAAAGCGATAAAATGCAATGCAATCTATGTCTAAGGAGGTGTTGATGCGGCTATGATGCATCAGATAAAAGGACTATCGTGTAGATATTAAAATGATGAATGTGAAAGAGAAAGGAAAAGTTAGCGCAAAAACACAGACTGGGACTTGTATAAGTTAGTATCTGTAACTTATCATACAAGATTAAAGTCACAAAAAAACAAAAACAGTTATTTGATTAGGGCCAGCAAAATTGAATTAAATATGAATTATAGTAAGATCATCATTAAAGACTAAAATCCACATCAATTTCTCCCTTAAAGTAAATAATTGTAGCAATAATGGTAGACTCAAACTACTATTACCACAGTTTTCTCGAAATTACTTAATGATTTTATATTATTATTCAAAATGTTATTTTATTCTAAAAACTAGGGTGTTGTGGGATAAATATAGTTAATTAACATATAAATTTAATGATTGTCTTTTTCTTGGGCCACCTCTAAAAAAAAAGCACAATTTTATATATCCAGCTCCAATCTTTGTTTTTTTTTTTTTTTCTTGCAATACAAGCATACGGTAGGAAACTGATGCAGATCTTGTTGACAAATAGAAATTGCTAGGAATTAAAATGAGCCTATTTATACTAATCAATACTTAGAAGACATTGAGGCATACACATTCATTAGAAAATCATTATGGCACATAAAAATATATTGAAGGCACATTAATGTGAAACTTTAAAAGATATGTTTATTGCATTTCTTAATAGGTGAAGAGTGATAAGGAAGGAATCATTAGTGCGGTGTTTGTAAAGCGGGGTAAATGGACCATTGCAGCTCCCTGTGGCCCATCACATTTTCTGCAGATGGAGCTGCTGCTGTTTGTGGTGGAGAGGAAAGAGCAAATAATTCTGTTCATCTGCATGTCCCCAAATTTAAACGCGAGACATATAATCCACTCAGACATGCATTCAGTCTTCTTAAAGTCTTAACACTGTGTGAATTCTTCAAGGTTTCCCATCAACTACAAGAATCATCTTGTTGAGTTTGGCTGTTGCTATTCAATAAACAAGGCTGAGTGATTTTTCACCTCATTTACTTTTTATTGTTTATATTAATAATTTACCATATATCACATTGACTGCTATTTCCCTAATTTAAATATGTCAATGATTTTAAAATGGTTTACTTGATAGCTATAGGGATGAAGTAATATTAAAAAATCTGTTTAGAATAATGTATGTAGGAATTGAGAGTGTATGTGCAGAATAAGCACAGAAGCATCCACAAACAATAGTTTTGTAAGAAATAGGAAGTTTCAAGCTAAATATTTTAAAACTGGATTTTATCAAGCCATTTTCATGTTTCTTAAAATAGTCCCATCAAGGTGGCATGTACCAGTGCCATCTCACTAGTCCAAGTGATCAATTTCTGTTCACAATTGATCATAATGATAGGACTAAGAGTCAAAGGGATCACATAAACAAGACTAGTGTCTGCAAATACTAAGCGATAGAATCAAAAAGGGAGAGAACAATGCAACATGGGAAGCAGGATACACAGCAGACTCATAGACTGGCAGATGTCCTAAACAGCACTCTGGCCTCAGAATCAGCCCTTAAGGCATTTGGATCCTACTGAAAAGCCCATGAGAGTATTTCAGGCGTGGAAAGCCAAGACACTCTGGCAAAAAAAAAAAAAAAAAAAAAAAACAAAACCCTAAATGAAAGATCTCCGCAAGTGAGATCCCAGTGGAAAGAACAGGTCTTCAAAGAAGGAGGTACCTTTCTCTGAAGGGAGGAGAGAACTTCCACTTTGACTATGACCTTGTCTAAATATGATCAGAGTCGAGAAACTCAAAAGGCTTCCATAGCCTTGGCAACACATGACAAGAGCCTAGGGAGATTACTGATGCCATAAACAAGAGTGTCAATTTGTTAAGTCAACAACAGGAATCACTGTGCACTTACTCCTCATGTAGGATCTCTGTCCTTAATTAAGTGCTGTACATTGTGATTTAATGCTATAACTTGTACTCAAACATTATTGTTCACTTTGTGTTTCTATGTGGGTGCAAACTGTTAAAATCTTCACTTAATATATATTAAACTGATCTTCTGTATATAAACAGAATTGAAAATGAATCTTGATGTGAATGGAAGGGGGGAGGGAGAAGGAAAGGGGAAGGTTGTGTGTGGGAGGGAAGTTATTGGGGGGGAAAGCCATGGTAATCCATAAGCTGTACTTTGGAAATTTATATTCATTAAATAAAAGTTAAAAAAATAGTTTCTCAAAGAGCAAAAAACCACTACAAAGGGTAGGCGTTGCAGGGCAGCAGGCTAAGTTGATGCTCATGACTCTGGCATCAGACTAATAGTTCGAGTTACAGCTGCTACGCTTCTGATCAAACTCCCTGCTAATGCACCTGGGAAGGCGGTGGAAGATGACACAAGTGCTTCAACCCTGCCACCCTTGTAGCAAGGGAAAGACTCTCTCTCTATTTTTCTCTCTCTCTGTGTCTCTCTCTGCCTCTCTCTCTCTCTCTCTCTCTCTCTCTGATGTTTTGCCTTTCCTTAATAAATGAATCTTTAGAAAATAGTTTTTTTTCAGAGGCTGGTGCTGTGGTATAGTGGATAAAGCCACCGCCCAAAATGCCAGCATCCCATATGGGCTCTGGATCGAGACCCAGCTGTTTCACTTTCAGTCCAGATCCCTGCCTATGCACCTGGGAAAGCAGCAGAAGATAACTCTAGTACCTGGGCCCCTAAAACCATATGGGATACCTGGAAGAAGCTCCCGGTTCTTGGCTTTGGAATGGCCAGCTCTGACCTTTGCAGCCAGTGGGCAAGTGAACTACTGGATGGAAGATGTCTGACTCTCTCTCTCTGTCCATAACTCTGCTTTTCAAATAAAATAAATGAAAAAAAAATTAAAAACTTAGTTTTCATCATTTTCCATCAAACTCAAGTGACCTTTCTATAATACAGTTGATACTTAAGTAACAACCAACATCAAACAATGTTTTCTAACATATAGACTGGCACACTTTATATTTGCAAAGAAGTCTTATATATTATATGCATTCACAATAATATTCTGAATGGTATCAATGATATTTTTCTTGATATCTTTTTATTGAAGAAGAAAAATTGTCAAGTAGTCATTAAATGTAAGAAAAAACTGAATTTTATTTTTACTCCTTGGAGAGAAATGGTGGGAAAATTCACCTATTTTGCTGAGAAATACATATAACATTAGTTTCAAAGTTAATAAGAATAATGTGCTTAGAAGGAAATGAATCATTGGAAAATATTTTCATAAATGCTTTGCTGAAAATTTTATTAAATCAATGATATGTGATGTGAGAAAAATTCCGATTATTCTCTGGTATCATCTGATATTTGCTTTATTGGTAGGTTGATATCCCTAAAGTACACAGAATGTTTGTGTGTGTGTGTATGTATGTATGTGTGTGTTTATAAGACTATGTATCCCTGTCTATATTTGAAGGAGACGTGTTCCACTAGATAGTGAAAGCATATGCGTTATAAAGAAGAGGTTTCTCATTTTATTACCTTTGCAGTGAATTGGAAAAGAGGTTGAGACATGATAGAGTTGAACTGATAGAAGAAAGGGTGGTAAGCAGAATATATGGCTAGGGCTTGTGAGTATCCACACTGATCTCTGTTTAGAAAAGTAAATAAACTCGTTCTATCCCTTATCATTATTAGTTACAAGTATTAGCAGATCAATAAATTCTTTGCTGACTCATGCTTAAACTTTTCTGAAGAGGTGGGTACAATCACTCTTCTCATTTCCTGAACTGCTATTTTATTTCTCCACAATCCAAAATTTATTTCATCACAATATTGTTGCTGAAATAGCTTACAAAACTATTTTTATTAACAAACAGTCATGCCTACTTATGGGGTACAGTGTAATATTTTATATTATATTTATATTCTGGAAAGAGTCAATCAGGCTGATTAACATAGTCGTTACTTGACCAGCATATCATTTATTTTTGTGGAAATAGTGGTAAAAACATATTTTTCAGGAATTTTCAAATATACCAGAATATTTCAATAATTTCCTGGGAAATGTATTTGAAAGGTAACTTTATTTTGATGAAAATATTTTGAAATCCATGCTTAGATTTTTTAATACTATGTGTGTCTCAAATAACAAAAAAAGATCTTTAATATGTATGTATTCAAAATATTTTCACACCAAAAAAATCTTTGTTGGTTTTCTTTTTTAAATTTTTTATTTATATGGAAGGAATGAATTTTATGTATTTCATATATATAATTTGAGGAGCAAATGATACTTCTCACCCCACCTTCCCTCCTCCTAGCTATCTTTTCATTTAATTTTTGTGATAACATAATTTCAATTTACTTTACAATCAAAACTTAACCTCCCACTAAATAAGTAATTCAACAAGTAGTAAGCAGAAAAAGCACTGTTCCTCAGAGTATAGACAAAGACTATAAAAATAATCAAATCTCAAAATGTCAATTTCACTCACTACATTCTTTTTTTGCATTCTATGTATTAGTTCCCACATTTAGGGAAAACGTGTGATATTTGACTTTTGGGGATTAACTTATTTTACTGAGCATAATGGTCTCCAATTGCATCCATTTTGTTGAGAAAGACGGAATTTCATTTTTTTTTAAATGGCTGAGTAGTATTCCATTCTACATATATATTACAATTTGTTTCTCAGTCTTCAGTTTATGGACAGCTTGGTTGATTGCATATCTTAACTGTTGTGAATTAAGTTGCATATAAACAAGGGGGTGCAGATGACCCTTTCATATGTTGATTTCATTTTCTTTGGGTAAATTTTCAGGAGTAGAATGGCTGGGTAAATCTATTTTCAGATTTCAAAGGAATCACAATACTAACTTTTTTTTTTTTTTTTTTTTTTGACAGGCAGGGTTAGACAGTGAGAGAGAGAGAGACAGAGAGAAAGGTCTTCCTTTTTCCGTTGGTTCACCCCCCCAAATGGCTGCTATGGCCGGCACTGCGCGGATCCGAAGCCAGGAGCCAGGTGCCTCCCCCTGTCTCCCACACAGGTGCAGGGGCCCAAGGACCTGGGCCATCCTCCGCTGCACTCCCGGACCACAGCAGAGAGCTAGACTGAAAGAGGAGCAACCGGGACTAGAACCTGGGGTGCCAGCGCCACAGGCGGAGGATTAGCCAAGTGAGCCATGGCACTGGCCATTACTAACTTTCATATGATTGTACTAGCTTACATTCCCACTAACTGTTTTAAATGTATTTTCCATGAGCTTTGTGAAGTACCTTTGTGCAATGTGTTATTGTTGACTGTGGTCACCATGAATTGCAATACATCATTAAAACTTAACCTTCCAGTCTAACTGAAACTTTTTCTCTTTGATCAACAATTCCCCTTTCCACATCCTCCTTCTCTGCCTGGTATCTGGTAACTAACTTTCTACTTTCTGGTTCTGTGAAGTCAACATTTTAGATTCCACATAAAAGTGGATTCTCACATAAAAGTGAGATGATATATTATCTGTCTTTATGTGTCTGGTTTCTTTCACTTCACATGAAGTCCTCCAGTTTTACTCATTTTGTTCTGTAACAGCATTCTTTTCCTTTTCAAGGCTGCATATTACAATATTGTATGTGTGTATGTGTGTGTGCACGTGTGTGTGTACATACATACACATCTTTTTTGTGAATAATGTTGAAATGAACTTAGAGGTACAGCTTTGTCTTCAAAACACAATTTTAAATATATCCCCAAAAATTAGATCACTGGATTGCATGGTAATTCCATTTTTTAGTTTTTTGAAGAACTTCTGAACCATTTTCTAAAATGTTGTTGCTAATTTACATTCCCATTAACATGGTAAAAACATTATCTTCTCTCCATATAATTTTTTTAAAAATCATTTATCTTCTTGATCATAGCCATTCTAACATGCGTGTGGTGGTATTTCATTCTGCTTTCAATTTACATTTCCCTGATGACTAGAAATGTTGACCTTGTTTTTTCTCACATATTTCATGATAAAGCAAGCTCTACATGAATTCCCCTAAGCCCATCAGGGATTTCTTATTTTATTTGGCTTCTTAATGGTATTTGGAAATACCTAGAAAATTTTTTACTTCCTCAAATATTATTTATATGTTCCCTCTGGAATTATTTTTGCCTGGTAATTTCATGATATCTTGTCAAATATTATTGAGTAAAATTTTTGCTACTGTTGTTGCTGTTGTTTTTAATTTATCAATTTTTCTTCTTTTTGAAGGGATCATTAACTAATCTGCTCTCACACAACAGAGGTCTTAGTGCTGCTCACCACTTTTAATCACTATCTCCTTTTGGAAAATTACTTTTTTCAAAATTTGCTTTATTTCCATATTCATTGCTTGTTAAGTCCTAAAGTTCTAGAACTTATCGTTTTCCCATATCCCATTTAGCTGTTAGATTCTCGGTTCATCAGGACTGCATGATCCCTCTAAGCTATTCAATCTAACTCATAGCCTTAATGGCTATTTATATACAGATGATTCAAAAATATCTCCAATCCATACCCTAGTTTCTTGATCCAGAATGATTTATCTGGCATTCTTTCACATTTTATACTTTTTGCATTCAAAGGTAACCAAATTGACCTTAGTTTAAAGTAAATCCATGTGTTACACACACACACACACACACACACACAGTCTTTTCTTTGACTTCCTTTAACAGTAGTAAGAAGTTCTGTGTTATTCTGATAATGAAGAATCAAAGAAGTACCCCTTGTGTTTCTCCCTCCAAGTCCCCAATATCTAACATCACTAAGGTCTACCATTTGTCTCTTATGATACTCTCATAGCTTTTTGCTTGATTCATGTGTCTTCTTCATAGTTCAAGCCAGGAGAGTCTCATGCCTGTGTTACTGCAGTAACAACCTAACCGTCCTCATAGGCACTCAGGTCCTCCCAGAGGATCCACTCCATTTTACAAATAGTTTCAAAGAAAACTCATTTTTTAATTTTACTGCTTAAACTTTTTTGTATCATTTACCTAATGAGTTTTTATTGAGTGCTAGGTAAGTGCCTGGCTGTATGCACAAATAATAAACAAGTGAGCAAATAAAAAAAAATCCTTATTTTAATGGAACTTATATTCTGGAAGAAAATACAAATAAACATAAATATATCATGGAATGTCAGTCGACAGTAAGATTTTAAGCAAAAAAAAAGTCGGGTATAGTGAAAGAGAGTTACATTACTTTACTTCTGGTGGTCTTCTCTGTTAAGGTAAAATTGGAAAAGACTTACACTTCAGTGGAAAGTCGAGCATACCCATATCTGGAGGAACAGTGTCTTGGGCAGCAAAAGCCTGAATGGAAATCATCCTTAGTAAGACAAACATGCCCTGTAAGCATGAGCATAGATGGTGGTAAGAATCTGGAGGAAGCAGAGGCTGGTAAAAAGGATGGTGCAGATTATAGATCATTGAGGTTTTAGTCTTGAATGATAGGTAAGAATCATGGATTTTAAAAGAAGTACAATGTGAAAAGCTGATTGTGAGTAGGGGACCCTATTTCCTAGCTTCATTTTCAAAGCCATCTGAGACTGTTTCTATATAAAAGCGTTATAGGGACACACAGATGAAAGCCTAAAGACAGGTTAGGGGGAGGGAACGCAATGACCAGATGGAAAAGATATATAGGCTTCAGCAATGAAAGAGTTAAACGACGTAAATAGATTCAGAACACACTCTGACAGTAATGTATTAGATGTGTGTTATGGGGGAGAGAGGGCAGCAAAGATGACTCAAACCTATTCCAGAAGCCGGTGCCGTGGCTCAATAGGCTAATCCTCCACCTTGCGGCGCCGGCACACCGGGTTCTAGTCCCGGTCGGGGCGCCGGATTCTGTCCCGGTTGCCCCTCTTCCAGGCCAGCTCTCTGCTATGGCCAGGGAGTGCAGTGGAGGATGGCCCAGGTGCTTGGGCCCTGCACCCCATGGGAGACCAGGAAAAGCACCTGGATCCTGGCTCCTGCCATCGGATCAGCGCGGTGCGCCGGCTGCAGCGGCGGCCATTGGAGGGTGAACCAACGGCAAAGGAAGACCTTTCTCTCTCTGTCTCTCTCTCTCACTGTCCACTCTGCCTGTCAAAAAAAAAAAAAAAAAAACCTATTCCAGAGCAATCCGATGAACTACTGTACAGTTTCTCTAGATCGGAACAAAAACATGATGGGGAAAAGAAACAATAGCTATGTATTAAATAAAAGTTGAAAAAAGAAAAGAAACAATAGCTTTATGTCGAGAATGCTGAAGTTTAGGAAGTGGTGGACAGAGCAGGGTGAATTGTGGAATATACAGTCATGCATATGGGCACAAAACTCAAGGATGAAGATGGAATTAGAACTCTATAATAGGCACTAACAGGCAAATAGAGAGTATCTTATGTCATGGGAGAAGAGGTGATCACACATAAGTGAGTGCAAATAGCAATGATCTACTTATCAATCAGGAGACTGAAAAAATACATAAATAACTTAGTTTGCATATAAACTGTGAGCCACAGTGGGGTTGGTCAAACAGTACAAACCTATTTCTTATTCTTTCGATTCTTCTTGAAAGATACCACTGTTAATCCAGGTCAGCAAGCCAAGAACTTAAGAGGGTCCTTTAATAGTAGCCTCTCAAAAATTGCTGAAAGTTTCATTAAAGGGGAAGTCTGCAGACTACCTCGCTCCACATTTGATCCTAATACATGTAATTGTGTTTGGCAGAGACATGGAATATGTGAGTCCATTTCTAGAAAGACAGGAGATGTTTCAAAAGAAAGGAAACTATCTGGATATGCCAACTGCACTAAAATGATAGTTATTTATCATTAAATTAGAGCTAGATACATAAGTGTAAGTGTAATATCATTTTTGACTGATCTGAAACTATTATTAACTTTTTTACAGTGTCTCATGGTTTATTGAAATTATTCTTTTTTCAATTTACTTTTATTTGATGGTCCATGTGTGCTCCAAATGTCTGTTCAATGCTCTGCAGATGCCAGGAGCCTGAGAAATGTTGCAATAATGAGCAACTGATGTCTATAAAGCAACTATTCCAAACCTACTTCTATATGTGGCTGGCACTGAGGCATAGTGGATTTAGCTACAGCTTTCAATACTGGCATTCCATATTGGAGTGACACTTCAAGTTCTGCTTCCCGCACTTCTGTTCCACTGCCACACTAATGCTCCTGGGAAGGCAGTGGAAAATGCCCAAGCACATAGGCCCCTGCCATCCATGTAAGAGATGTGGAAGGAGTTCTTGGCTCCTTGCTTCAACCTGTCCCAGCCCTGAATGTTGGGGCCATTTAGGGGGTAAAACAGTAAATGGAGGGTCTTTGTCTGTGTGTCTTTCTCTCTGTGTCCCTCTTCCTTTTGGGTACATAAATAAATCTTCAAATATATTCCAGTAATAGTGGGTACCTAAAGTATTATTTCTCTGTGATCCTTTTGGCATATTTTTATTCTTAATAAGAGCCTACTATCTAATGCTTGAGAAAGATAGACAATTATCTTTCAGGGCACAAAAAACATACAAATTTTATATGTAACTCTTGATATCTTAAATAGACAATAAACACCAGGTCACAGATGAGTTGTTACAGTAATAGATTTGATACCTGCTTCATAGTGTATTCTACATTAGCATAAATAAATACATATCTAAAAATTACTCTAAAAGGTATCAAATCCTCTTTTATGAGAGTTTGTATGTTGTAATTATTGCTCTCATGAGAAATAAATATTTTGTTGTTAAACACATGAGGGCACTGATTTCTCCCACAGCTTGAAGAAAAATGAGACCAAGAGGCTAAGGAAATTTTCATGTCTATTTGAATTCAAATTCTCTCCCTCCCTCAAAGATAGCCACAGAATGAACATGGAAAATTTGCACTGGAGCTTTTTGACAGCAAGCTATATTGTGCAGTCATAACCATTTTGCAACTTGTAAAGTGTTTTTGATTAAGTAGTTAGACATGGAATCCTTGAAATGAAACATGTCTTCAGATCTTTCTATTTTTAAAGCTGAGATGAAAATTGGGTAATAACTGGAGGAGGACTTGCAACCCTAAAGAATGTTTAATATTTGATGGGATTTGTGTTTGATAAGAAACATGGTAAGCATGATTAGCATATAATAAGAAGATGCATCAGATTTTTGTATTTAGCTTAACGATGAATATTTTTTTAAAGCAGCATGGAGAGGAGTTTCTCAGTTCTTAGGACTAACTTCTCCATCATGATTTCATTTTGATGCATTTTTGACTCTTCAGACCTGCTTTTGATTTGGCATATAAAGATAAATGTATTCACCTTAACTGTCAGACACAAATGAAGAACAAAAGCAAGGGTTTGATTTCTTATTTCCCTTTTGAGAAAGATCTAGTTGCCTGCTAGTCATTATGTTAGGAGAGGAGGTGAAGGAGGAGAGGGAGGAAAACAGGAAGGACAAAGGAAGAGGTAGAGGGAGAGGAAGAGAGAGACAAAAAAGGAACAATAAAAAGAAAAGGAAACAAAAAAGAGGGGCTAGCTAGGTCGGGCCCATTGTCACTATCTCTTGATTTGAGTCTCAAAAATTAATAAAGATATCAGGTAAAATTGAATGGAGCTATTTCTCTTACATTAGTAAGTGCTCCTCCTCAATTGGCTAATTCAGTATTACTAAAATATCTACAAATGAGGTTATATATCTCAGTGATAATAATTCTAACTTGCATTAGGTACCTAATCTGCTTACTATCACTTCTTGGCATAATAGCACTTTTTAAAAGTGATTTTAATTTCAGAAATGCTCTGTGATTCTGAAATTGTAAAACCAATGGCTTCCAACAGCAGAGAAGCCTTTGATTGAAGTGAATAATTATAATCTTTTTCAGAATCAACTTGATTAGCTGCCACCCTTCCCTAAGGAGAACAATTTGTACTCTGTATTTCTCAGTGGATACTTGTTTGCAAAAGGACAATAGCTAGGCAAGTTAGGCCTCTTGGTGTCACTTAACAAGGCATAACATACTAGCACCATGAGTGCTTTATTCTAGAGAGAACTAGACAGAAGTCCAGGACAGCAAAGAGAACAGAGTATGAAGGGACACAGCGTTGGATCATTTCATTTCATGTAATTGTGAATATACTTTCAAAATGCATTCAAAATAATATAAAGTCCAATTGTTAACAGGCAGGATGAAGTGCCACTGACATCTTGAAGAATAAAGAAGAAAATGAAAGTGAAAAAACTATTGCATTCCGATTTCCTAGACATTCAACATCTTCACTAGATGCAGTACGGATTGGGCTGAGGAATTTAATATTTTGTAAGGACTTTTTCAATATCTACCAACAATTCATCAAACGCATATGCTTTGAAAAAAACTTAGCTTACAATTTCAGGATCGAATAATTATTTTAGCATGTACATATGGGATGCTAGACTCAGGTGAAGAATCAGAAAGGTTTCCTGAAGATTGTCTAAGACATTTGGAGCTTCTCAGTGTGCCTTTGCGATTGCTGGAGGAACAGTGAGTGTGCTTAGCTCAAGCATTTACCAAATGTATGACCTGAAGCAATTATTATGCTTCTGGATCCTCTTTTATAAATGGAGATAATGATGGTATTTATTTAACAATTTTGTAAGGCTTAAATAAGTATACAGAATTTGATTACAATGAAGCTTACTGCATGCACAACATTTAACAACAACCATACTGCTTTTTCTATCTTGTTTGAAAAACTATATAATACTACCAAATAAAACTGAGAAATATTTTGCAGGAAAAACACATGAAGTTTTGAAATTATATTTGCAAGTACAACTTCTGATGTATTTGGGGAACAAATGCAGAACCTCCCCCCACTTTTTCTCTAGATTTCATTGTATCTGTTTCTTATTTAAGAACCATTTGTCATTAAAAACAAAACAACACAAAAAATATCATTGCCAAAAGCTTTCATGTGTAAGGGATGGGAGATTGTTGACTCATAATATTTAATGAGAGTTCTTGCAGTCTAAGCATTTGTGTATATCTCTGACTTTGAAGTGCAATGAGTTCATAGCTTTCTCTCCCAATTGTTGACCTATCTCTCACTAAGTTGTTTCTCTGTCTTCTCTCTTAAGCAAGCCTTTGTGTAGCTTTAGCTAATGAGATAAGTTTGTAAATGACATTCTAGCAATTTTCGGCTTTCTATTTGAATTCAGAGAAAAATATTTCTTACATCTTTATCAACTGGAAATCTAGAAAAGAAGACTCATATTTCATTTTTAAAATGCTCTTTAGAACGTGTTTTTCTTTGTTAAAATGTGTTCGTTGTAATGTTGGCCTCAAGAGATGCAATATATTTAGTTCATCCACGTCCTAGGGGGAAACTAAGCAATATGTTATGTGACAGTTATATCATATTGAGTTTTGTGAATTAACTTGCACTCTCTTCCCTGAAATTGTTGCTATTATTAACTTGTTGCACAAGATAAAACTTTAAAAAAAATTAAATAAGGTATAAATGATAAACTTTGTATACAAAGTATTACATCATTAATATTAAGTAATATTTAAACTGAATTAGCTAAAGAGCCCTTTTTTGTATTATATAAAATCAACACACAAATGATACATACTGATCTTTAGCATAATATTGACATTAACTTATTTTCCCATTTTTGAGAACTTTTTAACACCAGGTCATAGAACTGTGGTGTATGCAAGGAAAAAGTAAGTATAGAATCAGAAAGTAAATTTAAAAAAAAATTACATATAATTTATCCTTCAATTGAAAAGTATTAAAATAATATCTGTGGAACAATCACATTTCCAAAAATCCCTAATGAAAAAAAGATTACCTGTGCACATTTAGAATATTTCCAATCATTTAGTTAGAAGTAGTGAGAATATTTTCAAAATTTTGTGCTCTTCCCAAATTAAATGCAATAAAATACTATAGCAATATAAAACCTAATTTCTAATGTCATTTGTTAATTGTTATTGTACATTTAAAATATTTTATTTTCTTGAAAATTGACAAATAGCAATTCTTTATAGTTAAGGATACAAAGTGATACGACTTTTTAATATAATATTGACTAATTAGATCAAAATAATCAACATATACCTAAAATATTTGTCATGTTTAATGTGGTGAAACTTACCTTCTTATCAATTTTAAAATGTATATTATTATCAGCATTAGTGATATGCTGTACTATTGTAAAGACTATATAAGAAAATACACCCTTTTATACTGTGTATTCTTTTCATTTTTTTAAAGGATTATTTATTTGAAAGGCAGAGTTACAGAGATAGAGGAAGAGACAGAGAGAGATCTTCCATCCATTGGTTCAGTCTCCTAATGGTCACAATGGCCACTGATGATGTCGCTCCCCCTCTTCGTGGAGGAACGACACTAAACCCTGCCTAGGCTTCATATCCGAGTCACGGCACCATTATGTCGCCCCCCCTCTTCGTGGAGGAACGACACAGGACCCTGCGCTGTTCTTTTGTCTGCTCGGCCCTCCCCGGGTTTGCTGCTGGTTCTTCCCGGGTTGGCTACCGTCCCTTCCACCTCCGTGGAAGGGCGGTTCCCCCTGCCATTTTCCCCACTTCTGCGGGGGAGTGGCACACCGCCGGCCGGCTCTCTCGGGGGCTGCACAGGTGTTCCTTCAGATAGATGTTCCTGGTGCATGTTGTCTCTCTCCTCCTTTATAGTCCTCTTCCACCAATCCCAACTCTGCTACCCACATGCTGAGTACGCTGCTCTCCTCCAATCAGGAGCAGCTCCTGCAGCTTGTCAAGTTGGTGAGAGGCAGCTGGGTAGAAGCTGTTTCCTCCTCTCCCAGCGCCATATTGTGGTAGAGCAGATGCATAGAATAAGTCTTAATTCCAGTAACAGTCTAGTCCGAGTTGCTCCCCACAGATGAGCCATGCTAAATCCAGGAGCTGTAACTTCATCCAGGGACCCCACATCTGTGGCAAGGACATCTTCCTTACCATCTTCCCCTGCTTTCCTCAGCACATTATCAGGAGGCTAGATACAAAGTCTAGCTTTGCTCTTTTACTTGCGATTGTTTTTCCTATTCAGAAATGTTTGTGTTTCACTCTGAACTTTCTATTGTTTGTTTTTTTTTTTTTTTTAAGATTTATTTTATTTATTTGAAAGACAGACTTACAGAGAGAGGTAGAGACAGAGAGAGGGAGGGAGGTTCTCCATCTGCTGGTTCACTCCCCCCAGATGGGCGCAACAGCTGGAGCTGCGATGATCCAAAGCCAGGAGCCAGGAGCTTCTTCCAGGTCTCCCATGTGGGTGCAGGGGCCCAGGGGCTTGGGCCATCTTCTACTGTTTTTCCAAGCCATAGCAGAGAGCTGAATCGAAAGTGGAGCAGCTGGAACTGGAACCAGCACACATATGGGATGCCGGAACTTCAGGCCAGGGCTTTAACCAGCTGCGCCACAGAGCTGGCTCCTCTATTGTTTTTATGGCCATTAACCATGACATAGAGGGGCCAGTGCTGTGGCACAGCAGATTAACACCCTGGCCTGAAGCCAACTGGGGAGTGAACCATTGGATGGAAGACCTTTCTCTCTCTTTCTCTCTCTCTCTTTGCCTCTCCTCTCTCTGTGTAACTCTGACTTTCCGATAAATAAGTAAATAAATCCTCAAAAAAAAAAAAAGAAAATGACATAGGAAATTGATAAAGAATGCATTGATTCTGTGCATTGCTTTGTGTGGCATGGATATCTTCCCAATATTAATATTTTTTCAATCAATGAACACAGGTGAACTTTCCATTTATTTGTGTCTTCAACTTTTTTTATGAATGTTTTATAGTTCTCTGTATTCCTGTCTTTCACCTGCTTGGTACAACTTAATCCTAAGGGCTTTATTTCTTTATTTATTTATTTTAGTTAGTATAAAAGGAATTGTTTTATTGCTATCTTTTTTGGCAATGCTACTGATTGGGGCTGGCATTGTGGCATAGCAGGTTAAGCTGCTCCTGCAATGCCTGCATCCAATATGGTTGCCAGTTTGAGGACTGGTTGTTTCACTCTAAAACCAAATCCCTACGAATTTGCTTGGAAAGGAGCAGAAGATGACATATGTATTTGGGTCTCTGCCACCCATGTGGGAGACCCAGATGGAGTTCCAGGCTTCTGGCTTTTGCTTGGCCCAGTCCTAGCTCCTGTGGCCATTTGTGAAGTAAACCAGGAAATAGGAAATTCATTCTCTCTCTCTAGATCTCTCACTCATTCTCATTCTCTCTCTCTTTTCTTGCCTCCCTATTTCTCCCTATCTCTGTATCTTTTCATTTCAATTAAATGAATTAATAGAAAAGCTACTGATTTTTGTACATTGAATTTGTATCCTGCAACATTATTCATTTACTAGTTCTAAGAGTTTTTCAGTGGAGTGTTTAGGTTTTCTGTATATAAGATCCTATCATATGCAAATAGAGAAAATCCCCCCCTCCTTCCTTTTTTCCTTCCACCCACCCTTGCTCCCACCCTCCCTTCCTTCCTTTTTTCTTCCCTTCCTATTTTATTTGTATGCCTTTTGATTCTTTCTCATGTATAATTTCTCTGACAAAGACATCCATTAATCTGTCAAATAGAAGTGGCAACAGCATGTATCCTTTGTTCTAAACTTAGAGGCAATGCTCTCAATTTTTCACTATGGAATATGATGTTATCTCTGGGCGTATCATATTTAGATTTTGTTGTGATGGGATATATTCCTGGCATGCATAAATTGCAGAGTTTTTACTCATGAAGTGATATTGTATTTTGCCAAATAATTTTCATGCATCTAATGAAATTATTATTTGATTTTTATCATATCATTATAAAATCTCTTAAAATAGTGCACCATTTTCTAATTTTTATTTTATTTTTTTATTTTTTGACAGAGAGAGTTAGACAGTGAGAGAGAGAGAGACAGAGAGAAAGGTCTTCCTTCCGTTGGTTATCCCCCAAGTGGCCGCTACACAGCCGGCCGGCGCGTTGCAGCCTGCACCCTACGTCATTCCGAAGCCAGGAGCCAGGTGTTTCCTCCTGGTCTCCCATGTGGGTGCAGGGCCCGAGCACTTGGGCCATCCTCCACTGCACTCCCAGGCCACAGCAGAGAGCTGGACTGGAAGAGGAGCAACCGAGACAGAATCTGGCGCCCCAACCGGGACTAGAACTCGGGGTGCCGGCGCTGCAGGCGGAGGATTAACCTAGTAAGCAGCGGTGCCTGCCGCATCATTCTTTTAATGATTTGTGTATGTTGAACTATCTTTTTATTCCTGGGACAAATCATACTTGATCATAATGAATGATAATTTTTTTCAATTCGCTAAGTTTCATGGAGGATTTTTGCATCTATGATCATCAAAGATATTGGAGTGCAATTTTCTTTTTTTATTATATTTTATCTTTATATATATTAATATCTTATCAGGGAAAAGCTTCACTCTTCAAAAGAATATGGAGGCCTGCGCCGTGGCTCACTAGGCTAATACTCCGCCTTGCGGCGCCGACACACCAGGTTCTAGTCCCAGTCGGGGTGCCAGATTCTGTCCCGGTTGCCCCTCTTCCAGGCCAGCTCTCTGCTGTGGCCAGGGAGTGCAGTGGAGGATGGCCCAAGTCCTTGGGCCCTGCACCCCATGGGAGACCAGGATAAGTACCTGGCTCCTGCCATCAGATCAGCGCGGTGCTCCAGCCACAGCGGCCATTGGAGGGTGAACCAATGGCAAAGGAAGACCTTTCTTTCTCTCTGTCTTCTCTCTCACTGTCCACTCTGCCTGTCAAAAAAAAAAAAAAAAAAAAAAAAAAAAAAAAAAAAAAAAAGAATATGGAAACATTTCTACACTTAAATTTTTGAAATGGTTTCAGAAAGACTGATAGTAGTTTTTTACATATCTGCTAACTAAAGTCCTAGCCATTTCTTGCATCAGAAACTGGGAGACTTTTCTTGTTGATGGAATTATTTATTTGTTTTTGGTTTGTGCAGATTTACTAATTTTTCATGATTCATTCTGGACAACGCTATATGTGTCTGGGATTTTTTTTTTTTCATTTCTTTTAGGTTTTCTACTTTGTTGCCCTCTAGTTTGTTATAATAATCTCTTAGGATCTTTCGTCTTCTTTGACATCAAGTGAAATGGTTCCTCTTTCATTATTGATTTTATATATTTGAGTTTTCTAATTTTCTTAGTCTAACTAAATGTTTGAACTTTATCTTTTCAAACAACTAAGCTTGTTTTATTAACCTTTTGAATTGTTTTCCTTGTCTCTATTTCATTTATTTCTATTCTAATCTTTATTATTTACTCCTTTCTACTAACTCTGGGCTATATTTGTTCTCCCCCACTGCTGCCCAGTTCCTTTAGGTGTAATATTAAGTGGTTTATTTGAGATCCTTTTTCTCCCTTGCTCAAGTTTTTAACACTAAATTTTCTTTTCAGTACTAGTTTTGCTATATCCTATAAGTTCTGATATGTTTATTTCATTCCATTTCATCTCAAAACACTTTTTTTTAAATTTTCCTTTTAACTTCATTGTCATCCTTTGGGGACTCAGGGGCTTGTTTGTAATTTTTAAATATTTTGTGAATTTTGCAATGGTCCTACTATTTTAAAATCTATTTCCAAAACATTGTGGTTGGAGAAGATATGTATATTTTTTCATTATACATATATCATATGTTTTCCCTGATCTGTGGTAACTAATAGAATATAAAAAATATAATGTATATGAATTTTGAGATTTGATTATTATTTAGAGCCCTTGTCTCTACTGTTGAGGAACAGTGTTTTTCTTCTTACTATTTGTTGAACTCCTCACTTAGTGTAAAGTTAATTTTGTGAGCACAAAGTAAACTGAAAGTAGATCATTGTAAAAATTAACAGAGAGAGGGCCCAGCCCTGAGTAGGTTTTAAATGATTTTAAATGAATGTAATGTGAAGGTGGTGATAGAAGAAAAAAACTTGGTTCATTTAAGTTTTTGTCACAATTATTATGGCATGGTCTTTATCCTAAAAATAGGAAGCCAGTGGAAATAAGTAAGCAATAATTTGCCTTATTTAGAACTGTGTTATAAAATATTACTGTTACATGTCAATATTTATTCAATTTATTTGAGTGGCAGAGAGGTAGAAATAGAGATCTTACCTTTGTTGATTCACTCCCTAAATTACTTCAATGGCTAGGACTGGGCAAGGCTGAAGCAAGTAGCTAGAGACTCCATCTAAGTTTTCCACATGGGTAGCAGGGGCACAGTCACCTGAGCCCTCACATATTACCTGCCAAGGAGATTAAAATGCAGTCCTAGGCTACTGGCTTCACTAAGGCCAGGCCCAGTTGTTGCAGGTATTTCTGGAGTGTACCAGTGGATAGAAAAATCTCTCTCTGCTTTTAAATTTTGAAATGAAAATAAAAGTAAACTAAGTAAGTAGTGGCTTGACCTAAAGAGATTCTATGGGATAAAATCAGGGAAAGAATTTTTGAGGAGGTGACAATTGATCTGAAATTCAAATTCCAAGAATTTGCCATATTAAATATTCCTAGAAGCAGGGACTGTCAAATATATAGATTTTGGTGAATTTTATAGCATAAAGATTGGATCAAGAAATCTAGGTTTAAGAGTAGGAGAAGCAGAGTTATAAATATGGGGATTGAGAAGAAGCAAACACCAAGTGATTTCTTATTTCCAAACTAGACCCAGTAAGCCTCAGTAGGCCAAGTATAAGCGTCTTCATTTTAGTCTAAGATGCCAAGGCCTACAGAAAATATGATATCTATGGAAAACTTGTTCTGTCCAATCAGTGGAAAATGAGAAGTTGGAGCAGAGTGAAAAAGTATAAATAAAGGATAACAATGTAGGGAAATGCATTAGAAAGTTTCGAGTTAGTTGTCCAGGAGAAAATACAACAGTAGCATAGATGAGCTCAGTATCATTGAAGAAGCTGAGAAATAAGATTGTCCATACATTTTATAAGTAGGATCAATAGAACGAGCTGATACAGTGATCATTGAAATATGTCAGACAGACTTATTTAGTTGGATCTGGCAGTGTGTATGCATGGAAGCCTTTTCTGAACAACTAAGTGGTTGGTGTACTATTTGCCAAGACTGGAATTGCTAGTGGGCATGTTGATATGAATTTTGGACATTTCTGAGCCTGATTTTGAGAGGCAATTCCACATGAGTGATTTGGGGAACTTTGAATACAGACACACGTTTGGATGTGTTTGCTAATTTAGAGTGTTTTAGCATATGGACAGGAAAGAAAATCTCATAGTTTTAAGCCCTGAAGAACTCCAACACATAAATCATCTTTAGAATATTTGGAGACAACAAAAGGTATTGAGATACATCGGATAGAAGGAAAGAATAAATACTAGTAGTTGTGAGTAATCTGGAGAAGCAACAAAATGGGATGTGCAGATCTGTTTTGATCAAAAGCAGTTACACTCCTAAAAGTCTGTCAGGTAGGAAGACAGTAGAATTCCTAATGCAACTCAAGTCTTAAGTGGTTTAGAGAGCTTAAGTATTTCCTGTTCGAGTATCTCCTCAAGGAAATGAGCTCAATTAATAACAGTAAATGGGAAATCCAAAATAAGAGAATCTAAGGGAGAGATAATTCTTGGAGAAAAAAAGAGAAAGGTTATTAGAGAAACTGGGTGGAATTGCAGAAATATTTGCAGTGTGTGATGGTTGAAAGAAATCAGTAGAATACATGGATTAAAGGAGTAATGGATAGAGTGGCAATGCTTTAACAAAAAAGCTGGTAGAATAATGTGATATCAACCCTTGTGTCTTTGAAATATTTAAATTAGAGTATACAATAATTTTTAGATTATAAAATTTCCACAGAATCCAAGGAATCATATTCCAATATTTAATTTGGAAAGGATCCTAGAAATATAATTGTTGGTATGACTGTAACAGAAGATTTTTATGACATAATTAAAAATTCACATGTAGTTGTGGGACATATCACACAGAGATCTGTATATATTTAACCCAGTTTCCTCCACAGGTAACACTGTAAAACTATCCAAAAATATAGCCACCATGATACATATGTTTGTCAATCCTCAAATCTTATACAGACTCCTCAAATTTTACATGAATTCCTTTGTGTGTATGCGATTTGTGTACATCAGTTTGCATGTGCATGTATTCAGTTTCAATATTTCTATCATACATGCAGGTTCGTGTTCCCAACACCATAGTGAAGATAGTGACAGTGGTACTGCTACAAGGATGTTTCTCCCTTTTAGAACCATGCCCATTTTGCTCTATTTCCCTTAGACATAACTTTAGAAATCATTAACATCTTCTCCTTAATTTTTTTCTTCTCAAAATGACATATGGTGGACAGAGAAAGACAAATATCACATGGTATGCTTTATATGTGGAGGGAAAATTAAAAAAAAAAAAAAAGAAAAAACAAAGAAATGCCTGAGTGTATCTGTATTGCTGCAAATACACTTTTGTCAAACTTTGCTTTATATCTTTGTCAAACTAATGATTAGGAGGGTTATACTACTAAAGTTTTAATGATTTGTTATTATTTCAAAATCCATTGTCCATGAGTGGCATAGACATTTTTGTGTGAATATTATTCATATCCTACATATACATATATAAACTGGACTATGGTCTTTTAAGTTTAAATAATACACAGTATGTAATTATTTGATATTTGTCACTTAGCCTAATACCCAAGAGATTCATCCAAGTAAATGTTTTATATCAATTATTTGATTATTTTTTATTCCTTTATGATATTCATTTATAGGAATGAGCCAGAATTTACTTTTATTCATTCACCTTTATTCAGCATTCATTATTTATATACAAATATTTATTATATGAAAATAATGGAAGTAATTCTTCCTTTTCTATTATTATACTGAGTAATTTTTCATGTTTAAATTTATTTATCTAGACATTCAGTGTAATAGTGAATGGAAATGTTGAAAGCAAGCATTCTTGTCATGTTCTTCATTGCACAGGAAGAATTTTCTCTCAGTATAGTGTTTGTGCAGATTGCTGGCAGATACCACGGAAATCCCTTTTTGTTCCTAATCTATAGTGTGTGTGGGTGTGTGTGTGTACTTGTGTGTGTATGTATAATGGATGATGGAATTTACTTAATATTTGTCTTCAGCTATTTGAATGATCATGATATTTATTTTATTTATTAGATTTCTATCATATTTGCATTTAGTCACAAAGTAATACACTGTTGTCATTTTCTGATATAATTTGTTATATCATTTTTACAAATTTGCACTTATATTCCTTAGGGTATTTTTTTCATCATGTAAAGATGTTCTGATTCTTATCAAATTTATGAGGGCTTATATAAAGATAAGGAAAACATTCCATATTGCTCTATTCCCTGAAGGACTTTATAGAAGATTGATGTATTTATTACTAATATATTAGTTTTTTTTTAAAATATTTTATTTGTTTGGTAGGCAGAGAGACAGAGAAGGGGAGAGATGGAAGAAGAGATCTCCCATCTCACAGTTCACTCCTCAAGACTCCACAAAAGCCAGGGCTAGGAGAAGCTGAAGCCAGGACTTGGGAATTCCCTCCAGGTCCACCACCTGGGTGTCAGGGATTCAACTACTTGAGTCATTGCCTGCTGCACATTAACAGGAAGCTAGAATTGGGAGTGGAGCCAGGACTCATGCCCAGGCACCATGACTTGGATCTGGTTATCTGAAGTGGTATCCTAACCATCATACCAAACATCTCCCCCTTGTATCTGTGGAAGGATTTACCCTCAAAATTATTTCAGCTGGGAGTTTTATTTGGGAAGAAGTTTCAAAATATACTCCGCTTTTAAAAGAGATATAACTTTTTTTATATTTTCTGTTTTCCTTTGTGATTTGCATATTATTAGTGTTATTTGTGTTAATTACACATGCATTAAAACAACAAAATATAATACTGATTTGTACACTCTATGTGTATAATGCTTATAAACTTTTCATTGTTAATTTCTACTTGCTTTTTTCAAAAGTGGTTGTTACTGGCTTTTATAGTTCAATATAAATTTGGGAATTTATCATGCCTTCTCCCTAAGTCCACCAAAAGTGACTGGAATTTTTGCTGGAACCGTGATAATTCTATAGACCAAGTTGGCAATAATTGATATATTAGGGACCTGCATTGTGG
The DNA here is from genome assembly GCF_051225735.1 of Oryctolagus cuniculus. Taxonomy (NCBI): domain Eukaryota; kingdom Metazoa; phylum Chordata; class Mammalia; order Lagomorpha; family Leporidae; genus Oryctolagus; species Oryctolagus cuniculus. Next base: position 28,925,612 of record NC_142880.1, on the reverse strand, counting down.
CATAGTGGGTAAAGTTGCTGCCTATGACACTGGCATTTCATAAGGTTGCTGCTCCACTTTTCAAGTCCTGGCTGGAGTACTGGCTGCTCCACTTTTGATCCAACACCCTGCGACCTTAGAAAATCAATGGGGGCTGGCGCTGTGGCTCACTTGGTTAATCCTCTGCCTGCAGTGCTGGCATCCCATATGGGCACGGGGTTCTAGTCCCGGTTGCTCCTCTTCCGGTCCAGCTCTCTGCTGTGTCCCGGGAAGGCAGTGGAGGATGGCCGAAGGGCTTGGGCCCTACACCTGCATGGGAGACCAGGAGGAAGCACCTGGCTCCTGGCTTTGAATCAGAGCAGCATGCTGGCCGTAGCAGCCATTTGGGGGGTGAGCCAACGGAAGGAAGACCTTTCTCTCTGTCTCTCTCCCTCACTGTCTAACTCTATCTGTCAAATAAATAAAAAAAAAAGAAAAAAAAAAAAGAAAATCAGTGGAAGATGGGCCAAGTGTTTGGTTCCCTGCTACCCATGTGGGAGCTCCTGGCTCCTGGCTTCGGCCTGGCTCAGCCCTGGCCATAACAGCTATCTGAGGAGTGAACCAGTGGATGTAAGATCTTTCTGCCTATCTCTCCGTATCTCTCTTTGTAACTCTGATTTTCAATAAATAATTAAATATTTTTAAATTGATACATTATCTTCTCAATAATTTTAGTTTTCAATGTATATCTTTTTTAAATATTGAATAGATTACTTGCTATGAATCTAAAAAAAAAAAGGTATCAGACGTTGGATGGAGTCACTGTGCCAACATCAATATCATCAAACCAAACACTTAGGTATTTCCTTGTAAGATCTGACCTTCTGAGAAGTCAGGAGAGAGATGATAAACAAATTCCAAAATGGCCAATTTTCAAAAAAACAGGACACCCAAAACAGTCAAGAGGAGATCAGTAAACCTCAGCTAATGAGGAAGTCCATGTTGTTTTGACCCACACAAGGAAAGTAGCCTGATGTTATCCAGTCTGCTTTTTCTGCTGTGCTGTTTCCTTGTCCCTATGAACATTGTCCTGTAAAAGCTCGTCGTTCTGTTACATGTAGTAAAGCCCTGTCTTGTAGTCAGGATGCAGTTCAGCTCATGAGCCATGTAGAAAATCCACGTCAATCTTTGAAACTAGCTAGTATACAGGTAGGCAGCTTAATATTATATGTATGTTGTGTATAATGTTTATTTAATAAATTATCATATTCAGGTTTTTTGTTCCTTAGTGTTTATGTACATGGATTCATGTAGTATATGATAGGAAAAGACAACTAACTCATTCATTCAACATTCTGTCCCAAAGTCCCTCACTCCACCCACAAAATAATGAAATACATGTATAGATATATATATATATGTATTTACATTAATTTAGCCCATATACTTCCTGATTATTTTGCCAGCATGTAAGATGAGTCACTTATATTCTAGAATTTTATAACAATTTTATCATTGCTCAACACTCTCCATTAAAGTTAGTGCTGGGATCAGCATTGTGGGGCTGCACTTGGGCTTCTGCCACCCATATGGGAAACCTGGAAGGACTTCCAGCATCCTTGCTTTAGCCCGGCCTGGTGCCAGCCCGTATAGGCCATTTGAACAGTGAAGTATATGATATGTTATCTTTCTCTCTCTGACTTTCTCTCTTTCTCTCCCTCTCTGTTATTTTCCTTTCAAATACATAAATAAATCTTTAAAAAAATCAAGGTTTTGTTAGAAACAACTTCCACCTGAGTACCAATTTCTGTGTTAGTCATCTATCGTTACACTATGTGTGGGGAGCAACTCAGACTAGACTAAGTTACTGGAATTAAGACTTATTCTGTGCATCTGCTCTCCCACAATATGGCGCTGGGAGAGGAGGAAACAGCTTCTACACAGCTGCCTCCAGTTCAACCAATAAACAGCAGGACCGGCTCCTGATTGCAGGAGAGCAGTGTACTCAGGGTGTGGGTAGCAGAGTTGGGATTGGTGGAAGAGGACTATAAAGGAGGAGAGAGACAACATGCACCAGGAACATCTATCTGAAGGAACACCTGTGCAGCCCCCAAGAGAGCCGGCCGGCGGTGTGCCGCTTCCCCGCGGAAGTGGGGAAAGTGGCAGGGGGAACCGCCCTTCCACAGAGGTGGAAGGGACGGTAGCCAACCCGGGAAGAACCAGCAGCAAACCCGGAAAGGGCCGAGCAGACAAAAGAACAGCGCAGGGTCCTGTGTCGTTCCTCCATGAAGACGGGGAGCGACAACTATGTGTATAACGAACACCACAAAATTTTAACAATATGTCTTAAGAATTTCCTTTAAGGCTTTTGGACCCATGTATTGGCTGTGGAATTTGCTAGATTGGTTTGATCTATTCTGATTACCTTACTTTCAGGCCCTGGGCTATCAGCTATTTTGAAGGTGTGCTTTTCTTGATCAATGTTAGAAGCATTCAAAAGGGAAGATAAATACACATCTCTTAAGGTTTACATTTGGAACTGACATACCGTCAGTCCTGCCCACCTCCCATGGTCCAAGCAGATCAAATAGTTAAGAATAGAAGCAATAGGGTTGTGAAATACACACAGCTTCAGACTCTGGACAATGTCTTTTGAGGAGGACCCACTTTTATGCTTGAGATTGGAAAGGTTTTCAAGCTTGCAAAATTCTGCCAAGCACCACAGCATTGGCAGTTGTCTTTCTTTATTGGTAGTGTCACCCTTTGTGGACAAAGCACAAATTCGTAGCTTCTTGCTTATGCCAAGATCATCAGAAATATTAATTACAGAATGTCTGCTCCATGGTTCTCTCTTTTGTAGGATCTAGATTTTGTGGCAACTCAATCCAGGTTTCCCATTTGTTGGCAAAGACCCAAGTACTTGACTCATAACCTTCTGCCTCCCAGGGTTCACATTAGCAGAAGATGGGATAGAAGTACAACCAGGAATGACCCCCAAGCTCTTCAACACAGGATGTGGCACCTTAAAGATTGGTCCAAATGTCCATTTCCTTAAATTGTTTTTTTAAACAAATAACATTTCTGTTCTTTGAAAAACCCATTTTCTGATACATTTGCTCTTTTGCTCCCTAGATATCATTATTGTTTTGAAATTAATTGTTTCATTCTTTTTCCTGTTGCTGGAAGACAATTCTCCAAAGTACTCCTCCATATCTTGTAGGAGATTGTTCGTATTATTTAAAAAAAATATTTATTTATTTGGCTGGCGCCTCGGCTCAATAGGCTAATCCTCCACCTGCGGTGCCGGCACACCGGGTTCTAGTCCCAGTCGGGGCGCCAGATTCTATCCCGGTTGCTCCACTTCCAGTCCAGCTCTCTGCTGTGGCCCAGGAGTGCAGTGGAGGATGGCCCAAGGCTTGGGCCCTGCACCCGCATGGGAGACCAGGAGAAAGCACCTGGCTCTGGCTCTGGATCTGTATGGTGCGCTGGCCTCAGCCGCCACTGGTGGGTAAACCAACAGAAAAAGGAAGACCTTTCTCTCTGTCTCTCTCTCTCTCACTGTCCACTCTGCCTGTCAAAAAAAAAAACAAAAAACAAAAAACAAATATAAAAAACAAAAAATATTTATTTATTTGAACAGAAGAGTGACACAGAGAAAGGGAGAGAGATGGGGGGAGGGGGGAGAGAAGTGAGAAGAGAGGGGGAGGGGGAGGGAAGGGGGAGGGGAGAGAAAAAACTCCAACTGGTTGTTCAGTCCCCAAATGGCTGCAACTGCTGGGGGTGGGGCACGCTGAGGCCAGAAGCCAGGAACTCCATCTGGGTCTCCCATGTGGTTGGCAAGGGTCCAAGTCTTAGGCATCATCTGTTGCTTTCCCAGGCACATTAGCAGGAAGCTAGATTGGAAACAGAGCATCCAGGGCTTGAACCAGTGTTCCTATATGGGATCAACCTGCAGCTTAACCTGCTGCACCAGTACACTGGCCCCATACTATGTTTATAAGGATGTTTCCATAAATGAGCAGCCTTAGAAGATAGTGTCTCTTCAGGGTTTGGGGCAAATTTATTTGCTGTGCAGCAATAAAAATGATGATTCCTTCTGGGGTAAACATTAAGTATGTTTAGTAGATCCAAGACCAGGGCTCAGTAGCTATTTGAGAGACCCCTGTGAGCAGGGCATCCAACTCCATGGGAAATGTGGGGCCAGAGTATATGAAATAAGCATGAGCCTCATGCTACCTGCTGTGAAGTAATAGTCCTTTGTCTCTGACCCTGGAATCTTGTGTTTTCTACTAAAATCCGTGAAACTGTGACATGACAACTTGTTGGTTTGCAAGTAGGGTTGGCTTGCAAGTGGGGTTAAAAGGCAGATCCCCCCAAACACACACTATTCTTCATGCCTGTTTTACACTTTATTGCTTTCATATACATACAAATACCAAGTTATTGATTTATTAGCAATTCCATTAATAGTTTTTCCAATTTTATTGTACTATTCCTTTTCCTTGGGCTTAGATAGAAAATTTCTCATGAAAAGACACTCAAAATTAATGCTCTTTAATTTAATCAGATAATGGTACTTTCCAACCAAAGTGATTGGACAAAATAATATAAACATTAACAATGAACAGAATTCCTACTTGCACACATTCCTGTCAAAACTTGTTATTATAAAAATTTAGAGCTTATCAGTTTGACAGATACCTTCTTCTTGGTTAAACACACATTATTCTGATTGCAAATAAAGTTGAACCTCTTTCACATATTTAATTATTTTTAGATTGTCTCTTTACATAATTGGCTCATCTTTTTCATGTTATATTTATAATTCATTTGAAAAAGGTAATTATTGTCTATAGTATTGGAAAATGTAAACTCTGTCACAAATTTTGAAAATATGGCTGCTTAATCAATTTATTTCATTCAGCTGTCTTTATGGTGTTTTAAACATAAGATATGTATGTTTTTCAGTGTATCAAATTATGAATTTATTAATATCAGCTACTTAGCAATTTTCAAATTTCTTTATATATCTTTTATGGTTATGCCTTTTATGTCTTATTTGTGCATTCTGAGTTTACTTGGTATGATATATATTTATCTTTACTTTACTCCAACATGCTTGTCTGAATCCTAGCCATAGCAACTAGGACATATGACCAAGAATAGACTACTCATGGATTGCCCCTCCATCATTTTGTACTGAATACTTTTCATTTATTATCATTCCAGGTTTACTACCAGCTAAAGCTATATGAGTGGGAAATTGGGTATTAACATGCATAATAAATAAATTAGACCTGCATCTCACATCAAGTAAAAATACCAACTCAAAATGGGCTAAAGTCTTAACAATAAGATGTGTAACTTGGAAATAACTGAAAGATAACAGAGGAGAAACATTTTAGGATATCAAAATGAACAAGTTCTTTTTTTTTGGATAAATCCCCAAAAGTACAGGAAACAAACACAAAAATAGACAATTGGGACTTCATCAAACTAACGGGCAAAGGAAAGAATCAACAGAGTGAAAAGACAACCTACAGAACAGGAGAATAGATTTGCAAGTTATACATCTGGTAAGATGTTAATAACTAATATAAGAAACTCAATCAAGTTTTGAAAAACAAATGATCTGATTTAAAAATGGGCAATAGATCTAAATAGACACTTGTCAAGCAGGACATGCAAATGCTTGCCAAGTACATTTAAAAAATAATAAAAAGACCAAAATCACTAAACATCAGGAAAACATAAATCCAAACCACCATGAGATATCGCCTCATTGTAATTTCACTGACTATTACCAAAAAGACAAAAGAAAAATATTGGCAAGGGTGCAGACAAAAGGAAAACGCGTATGCTGCTGGTGGGAATGCAAATCAATACAGTTAATATGGAGAACAGTATGGAGGTTCCTCAAAAACCTAAAATAGAACTATCGTATTATCCAACAATCCTGCCACTAGGTATGTATATAAACATGGAAATAAAATCATTCTGTTGAAGGGACATATGCATGCCTATGTTTATTTCAATACAATTCACAACAGCCAAGAAATGAAAGCAAAGTGTCCATGAACCAATGAATGGATAAAGAAAATGCAATGTAGAAACACAATGGAAAGCTGCTCAGCTATAAAAAGGGTGCAAACTTGTCATTTGCCACAGCATGGATGGAGCTGGAGATCTCTATGCTAAGGGAAATACACCAAGCGCAGAAAGGCAAGTGCCACGTGATTTCACTCATGTGTGGACATTGGAATCAGTTAATCCAGAGGCTAGGGTGAGCAGGGGTGGGGAAGGATGGGGATGAGTTGATTAATGGATGGTGAGTCACATTTGAATTGCATAAATTCTTGTGTTGTATTGCATATTAAGGTGCATAGAAATAAATTTTCACAATAAATTCTTGAAAGCAAACTAGATGAAATGATTTTGAATGCTTTCATTTAGAGAAATGCTTAATGTTTGAAAAGATAAATTTTCCCTAATTGTAAATTATACAATGTATACATGTTTTGAAATGTCACACAATACTCCATAACTATGTACAATTTTTGTGTCAACTAAATGAAATATAAAATATAAATAAATGCAAATATATTATATAGACCTACTTTTTTAAAAAAATTGTGTTTACTGGTATAAGGCAGGGAGAGATGGAAGACCATGTTAGTTTTTTAAAAAAATAATGTCAGAATCTACAAAAAAAGGGATTTTTGTACAAAATCTATGTTTCTTATTTACTTGGGTAAAATTCTTAAATACATTAAAGGTTAAAATTGAATATCCAAAATAATATTTCATGAGAGTAACCTTTTTAGAAAGTATATCTACCAAGATTCATTTCAATTTGTACTCAAATTATATTTTATACACTAATACACAAATGTGGCTCAACAGTGTTGTTGAATTAAACTTTATATAAAAAGTGCAGATTTTTCTTTTGAAACATAATGTCCTGTAGAAGGAATGTAGATGAAGAAATTTCCTAATATTTTAATACAAATAATTTCCTCTGTGTCTGTCATAAGTTCCCACTTAAATAAAAGGACCTGAGATACTTTAAAATAAAAAAAAAAATACCAAAAGTACTCATTTGCCAATGTTGAATGTGCTTTTCTTCACTTTGGGTAATTGAGTAAAATATTTAAGATATTTGACTTGGCAATGTCTCAAGTAAAACTATTACTTTCAGAAAACTGGTAAAAATTGTTCTGGCTACAGAGAAATGTGCTTCAGACTCTAACTGACCAATTCAATGCCTTAAACTTTTCTTTTTGTAAGAAGATCTTTCATCCCTGTGAAGGGAAAGAGACCATAGACTATGTATTTTCAGGGGAGATGATGGGAAATTTGGATAATTGAAATTTTTTTCAGTCTGTCTCTTCCATATCCTACCAGGTGGGCTCCCCTTGCCTGGAGAGCAATCAAGTAATAATTCATGGGATTCCAGTAGATTTCCTTAGGGCAAGTAGGGATATAAAAGATGGATCAGCTCTGATTTGGAAAGGAGTTTGACCTTTGATTAAATCTGTAAAGGAAAAGAAGAGTTGGAACTCTCTGGTAGATTTCACAGTCTTCAATTACGAAAGACCATAATTATTATTGCAGAACAAAGCCGAGTCAATTAGGCCACCGGGGCCCTTGCTGCACTGCGTTAGCCACCCTCTCAGTTTGCTATAAAAGGCCTAAGCCAAGGATCTCCAGAACATTCGTGACATATGACTCCTTTTAGGAAGACAAATGAATTGTCGTGGCCTCCCAGGCAGTGACATTACATTGTAACCTGCCAAAGTGGACTATGGCTGGAAGAAAATGTAAAAAGAAATCAAAACTTAATACTTTGCAGTATCTCCCACCATCTACATAAATGTATGATGAAGAGGAATTAAGAGGAAAAAAGCTGCATAGTTATAAAAACATAACTCCACTATCTGTGCTGCAAGCCAAGGTGTTAGGAGAAAAATGACTTCTATGTGTTTTACAGAACTCACACTACATACTCCTCCATATCCTAACCACATACATTTTAAAAAAAGAATAACACTTATACGGAAGAAGCCTTGATTCACATATTTGAATGAATGGGTATGTAATTTTTATCAGTAGTTAGGGCATGATTTTAAAATATTGTGGTTATTTTTATAGTCTTCCCATGAAATCTAATCCAACTTTCCTATCCTTCTCAACTGGGCTATGATCAACAATTGATTTCATGTTTTAATGTTTAACCTCCTGGAAACAAATATTACTAATTTTTACGGCTGCTGTTAACTGGTTAAGAACAGCTGTCGTCATTCAGGACTAGCTCCCTGGTAATATGCTTACTGGAGGTGCTGGGATCACATTTTCAGATGCGTATCCGTAAAGAACGAGTCCTCTTATCCATGTCAAAGAAAAATAAAACACCACCAGGGCCTGTGAAATGCGTAGATCCGTTGGTCTGCTGATAGGACAATCTGTCACTATAACACCAGAATAGCAAGACCTCCGGTTGAAGGCCCTGAGTTCTGAGGGGTCGGCCAGTCCATACAGCCAGTCATCCAACTTCAGCCATGTACCCAGGATCTCGCTCGACCACATGGAAATTGGTGGTTTGCAAAACAGCAACATTGCCCTCTGTGTTAGCCTGCTAGGATCACAGTCAGAAATGTTAATACAAATTGAGACAGTAGTGTATCACTGAAGGCAATTACAGTTTAGTAAGACGAAGAGCACCTGTCAGGGAGAGGGCAAGGTGGAGGTGAGGGTTCTTTGAGATGCGTTGGCCTTTCTGAAGATGTGATATCTGAGCATAAAACTAAATGACAAGAAGAGAAAGAGTCAGCCAGCTGATATCTGTGATGTGAGAGTTTAGGGGGAAGTGTACAAGGATGAGCAGACAAAAAGTAAGAAGGATCCAGACATAAACAAGCCCGGCCTGTTCAAGGAACTGGAGGCAAAGCAATGCTACATGAAATAGTCAGAGGGCCGTTCTGTGTTTCAGGGAACAAATACCTTGGGATTTCTGGTTGTGCTTAGTGCTTTTGCTCTATGAGATTCTATATGTTGTCCAAAAGGAATGCTAGTTTCATGATTTATTGGAAACATTAAATAAACATTAATATTAGGCAGAATATTCTATACATTTGATAATTGAGTAGATATTAATGATTTGATATAATAAAGATACATAAGCAGAATAATATATCCAAGAAGATTAAAAATAGGCCTTTCACTCGAACTTTGAAAATCATGACAAGGAACTGCTAAGTGGCTCCATATTCTCTACCAGTTTGACTTCACCTGCAAATGTATCTTCGTACAAAAAGATCAATATCATCCATTTAGCAGATGTGATTAAACCCACATATGTTGGATTATACTAATAAAGCTCAAAGGGTCTAACATGTGAAAATCTAATGACTGGTTCAATTAGCAAGTAAACTGGATAGTTATATTAGATGAGCTAGGGAAACCTTGCCTATATGCAATTAACGTGGTATTTGGAATTAGTAGATTGATCAGAAGTGAAAATGGATTCAACACAACGAATAAGCTTTTACAAATATTTAACAGCAACAGAAGGAAACAAGCTGACTTATCCTGATCCACAATCATATTCCATGTAGAACAGATACTAGACACAAACTACCCTCTCTCTGTATAGGACCCAAATTTATATTGATATTATTTGTATTTATGTCAACATTCTATAATAGTCTAAAAAAAATCACCCACCGAATTTATAGCATGAGAGATGACAGAACTATAAAAAGCAGATATGTAATAACAAAATTAATACAATTAACACATTTATTAATGTTGAACATATTAGGCACAGGAGCAGGCATTTAGCTAGTAGATAAGAAGCCCACTCCCATATGGAAGAACCTGGATGCAAGTTCTACCTCTGTTTCTGGTTCCAGCTCCCCATTACTGCATACCCTGGGAGGCAGCAGGTGATGGCTCAAGTAGGTGGGTGCCTGATACCCGTATGAGAGATCTGAGTTACATTGCTGGTTTCTCACCTTTAGCACAGGCCCAGGATCAGGGTTGTGTGTATATGCGTGTGTGTGTGTGTGTGTGTGTGTGTGATGTGGTGTTTGTGTAAATGTGTGTGTGTTGGGGGGAATTTGAGACATTTACCAATGAATAGGACCTCTCTCTCTCTCTCTTTCTCTCTCTCTCCCTCTCTCTCTCAATTATTTTGAAAAAATAGTTTTAATCATTTGATGCTTGCAAATTAATGAGTGGTACACTTTAAATGAAATAGCTACTCACATTGCTTATTTGATTAAATTAGTTAATCCATGCCAGGTAGACAAAAGAGAACGGATATATGAGAAAATACTCAATCCCAGCAAAAATAATATGATGGATGTTGCTTCATCTGGCTTTAAAAGTAAGTACTCCACAAATATTTGAGTGTATGCAGAAGCACATTTGTAGCAGAACACATGTACTCATAGTGCCAATATAAATGCCCTTGGAAGACTATCTGGAAATGTCTTTTAAAATTTAAATATTTTCTCTACCTGACCCACAACTTGTACTTCTCAATATCTCCCGAAGAGAAACATTCCCAAACATGTTGAAGGGTACAGAAAAAGAAATACATGAGCAAACTTCAAAGAGTTTGTGGAAAAATGGAATTAAAAGGTAAATTATATGGTTGCAACAAAAATTTTCAAATCCATGTGTTTTCATAATACACATTTTCCATGATCTTGTTGAAGACTTCTTGTATTAATAGATTTAAAGAAAAAATCAGACTGAAATAAGTTTATGATTTAATGCCATGTTCATGAGTTTTTTTGAAGTGCCCTCCTACATTGCAACATTGCTTGTAATAGCAAAATATTATAAACCCTAGATGTTAGTAAAATATCCTTCTATATATTGTTATACTATAGTTGGAATACTTATGTATCTTTACATGTTGATGTAGAATGATCGAGGCATTGAGTTAAGCAGAAAAAACTTGAAGAGCCACACAAAATAAGAGATATGTGTAAAATCATAGATTAATGGCGCCGCGGCTCACTAAGCTAATCCTCCACCTTGCGGTGCCGGCACACAGGGTTCTAGTCCCGGTCAGGGCGCCAGATTCTGTCCCGGTTGCCCCTCTTCCAGGCCAGCTCTCTGCTGTGGCTCAGGAGTGCAGTGGAGGATGGCCCAAGTGCTTGGGCCCTGCACCCCATGGGAGACCAGGATAAGCACCTGGCTCCTGGCTTCGGATCAGCGCGGTACACCGGCCGCGGCGGCCACTGGAGGGTGAACCAACGGCAAAGGAAGACCTTTCTCTCTGTCTCTCTCACTGTCCACTCTGCCTGTCAAAAAAAAAATCATAGAATTAAAATAAAACTATGTATCTCTAAGAATACATACAATTGCATAGAAAAACATTGAAGATGTTTACCAAAACAACAAGGGTGAAAAATAATATTGGGAATAATATGAATATTTCCTATTTTATGATTAAAATAAGCATAGATTTTTTCTGAAATTACACTTAATATATATATTTTTTTGACAGACAGAGTTAGACAGTGAGAGAGAGAGAGACAGAGAGAAAGGTCTTCCTTCCATTGGTTCACACCCCAAGTGGCTGCTACGGCTGGCGTGCTGCGGCTAGCACACCGATCCGAAGCCAGGAGCCAGGTGCTTCCTCCTGGTCTCCAACGCAGGTGCAGGGCTCAAGCACTTGGGCCATCCTCTACTGCCTTCCTGGGCCACAGCAGAGAGCTGGACTGGAAGAGGAGCAACCGGGACAGAATCCAGTGCCCCAACCGGGACTAGAACCCAGATAGCCAGCACCGCAGGCGGAGGATTAGCCTAGTAAGCCAAGGCGCCAGCCTAATATTGCAGTGCTAAAGGAATAGAAATTGCATAAACAGTTTTCTTCATGAAATAAAACATAAAAATGGCAAAAGAATGTGGTTAAATTTCACTTATATTAGCCATCAAGGAAATATATGTTAAAACATTCACAAGAGGCTGGCGCTGCGGCTCACTAGGCTAATCCTCCGCCTAGCGGCGCCGGCACCCCGGGTTCTAGTCCTGGTCGGAGTGCCGGATTCTGTCCCAGTTGCTCCTCTTCCAATCCAGCTCTCTGCTGTGGCCCAGGAGTGCAGTGGAGGATGGCCCAAGTCCTTGGGCCCTGCACCCGCATGGGAGACCAGGAGAAGCACCTGGCTCCTGGCTTCGGATCAGCGGGGTGCACCGGCTGCGCGCACCGGCCTCGGTGGCCATTAAGGGGTTTACCAACGGAAAAAGGAAGACCTTTCACTCTGTCTCTCTGTCTCTCTCTCTCTCTCTCATTGTCTCATTGTCCACTCTGCCTGTCCAAAAAAAAAAAAAAAAAATCACAAGATACTCGTTTTAGACATAGGACACATCAAATTAAAATATGCAAGCTTAACCAGGTTGGGTGAGGAAATTGCACTGTCATGATTTGCACCCAGATCTCAAAGTGGCAGAAACAGTCATATTCATAGAAGACTGAATAGCTGCTTCCCCTCAGCATCAACATCTTGTTTCCTAAACCAGAGTCCAAGGGGTCATAATCTATAGACTTGTCTAACGTTAGGTATGGGAAACGCCTTGTGAGTTGGTTACAGTTCAGATTGCTGAACCCACACAGGGAAGTTTCTGATTCAGTCGGTCTGAAGTGAAGATGCCAATTTCTGAAAAGTTGCCAGAAGCCGCCCCTGTTGTTGATCTGGGCGCTGTGAGAGTACATTAGAATCGCCTGGAAAATCTTTCAGGCGACATTGAGGTGCTTCCACTCCATCCAGATCCGCTAACCCTTGTCTCTGTGGGTGGGACTTCTGACATTGAGTTTTGCTAAGTTCTTTCTAAGTGAGTGTAAACTTCTGTTGTAGCAAGCATTGCTTGTTTCACATAAATGCTAGAGGCCAGAGACATAATTTTTCTGTGAACAGTCTCTTAGATTTTAAGTTCACACAACTTAACCTTTGTAGACACAGTGCTTTGAAGATGCTAAGGGAAAACAGTATGCAGCCATAGCTTTTAGCTTTTGACATACATAGAAGGATGAATATTGAGCAATTTCAGTGTGTCAACACCAGTTTTATTTAAATAAGAATACTTTCTCATCTTTATATAGAGGAATGATTTACCAATGATTTAACCGTGTTTAGAGAGTCAGCCCAAAAGTATAAAAGAAAAAGCATTTTTTTTTTTTGACAGGCAGAGTGGACAGTGAGAGAGAGAGAGACAGAGAGAAAGGTCTTCCTTTGCCGTTGGTTCACCCTCCAATGGCCGCCGCGGCCGGCGTGCTGCAGCCAGCGCACTGTGCTGATCCGATGGCAGGAGCCAGGTGCTTCTCCTGGTCTTCCATGGGGTGCAGGGCCCAAGCACTTGGGCCATCCTCCACTGCACTCCCTGGCCACAGCAGAGAGCTGACCTGGAAGAGGGGCAACCGGGACAGAATCCGGTGCCCCGACCGGGACTAGAACCCGGTGTGCCGTCGTCGCAAGGCGGAGGATTAGCCTAGTGAGCCGCGGCGCAGGCCGCATTGTTTCTTATGTAAAATGCTCCTAGATCAATTTTAGCTTGGGGTGATTACTTTCACTCTGAAAAGAAGTCTTTTTCCTGTTTTAGCACAATGCATGCATGTGTGTGTGCACACGCATACACACACACACAACACTAAGAGTAATAATAAGGCAAATTCCTGAGAATAAATCAATTTAAAAAATGAGCCTTGTTTTTGAAACCTCTTGAGTGTTGATCATTGAATCATCTGAGAGGTAACCATGAATGTGAATTTTGTGTTTATCATCTCTTTGCCATTTTCTGTGTTGTTACAATGCCAAATTGTTTTGATTGTCTTCTTTGCTTGGCATCTTAGCCAAACTCTGATATTGGGAAGGAGCTCTAAGTAATGAAAACATCTAATTCTTACAAGTGTGTAATGCAGCTTCAAGGAGGCATTTAATTTCACACGGAAATAGTACGCTTGGCTTCAGGATGCTCTATTACCATAGTGTTTACTTGAGGAAATACAACCTAACTTAGTAAGGAGATTAACCAAAATCTGAACTTCACAGTTTGAATGAGCAGCCTAGTGTCAGCCAACTGCAGGCAGCCCATGGATTGGAACAAGGCAGCATACGGAGCTGCATCCAGTCCAGTGCTCTGCCTCATCTCTTTTCTGTCCATAAATGCAGCCTGACCACGTTGTGGGGTGGAGTTCTCAGACCTGATGTGATTCTGAGTGCTACCTGATTCACAAATCATTCTCGGCTCAATTAAACTCCGGTAAATTGAACTTGCCTAAGGTTTTTTGTCTTCTAACAAGGTAATAATTGAGGAACAACAAACCAGGAAATAGAAGGAAAATTAATAAGTGAAATACCAAGGCGTGGCTTATTTGAAGGGACTCGGGGATATGCAGTATATTTTGTTTGCCACAAGCATCCTCCTCTGTAATTCCTCTCATTCCAAGACAGTAGTACAGATGGGAATGGATCATTTATTTTGTAACCAAATTGTACAATTCTGCCTACCCATAATTTAAAAATTATACATGTATCACTCTGAAACTGATTATAAGTATATGCGAAGAAGCTAAAGTCCATTAAGCACCAGCTGCTTGTAGCAATTGATCTCTAATACCTCCCTCTTATTAATCATCGTCGACATATTCTGAAGTATTGATGGGGGTATTAGTATGTGGGATAGCTCTTGGAATAAAATCTAAAATCTGTAGTAGGTTTACACCGCCCCTCTATCATTTCCTTCTATTTCCACCCTTTTGTCCTTCCAATTTCTCAAATGTGCCATGATTTTTTTTTTTTTGCCTCTTTTCAAGGAGCACTTGCTGTTCCCCCTATAAAGACACATGCTGCCTGCAGCATAAGTGATTGGGTGAGTGGATAATGGTGACATTTACTTGAAATTACATGTTACATTTGTGATGCCTGAGACTTTACCCCGGGGACCTCCTTGCTGCCTGTTCCTTTTATCAATGGCAAAGCAAGATCTATGATACTTTGTGGGCACATCTCACATATGAATACTCCAAGACAGCTCTTGCAAAGTTAATGCACTTCTTTATATCTCCAGGTTTTTTTCTATTTATTACAGAATCAATGCTTTCATTCCACAACTTTTCCCAGATTCTAAGTTTCATGAATTGAGCTGTTTGCACATAATGTGTTTTCTAAATCATTGCCTCTTAATAATGATACATATAAAATTTATGCAATTTACCCAATTTTGTACTGATGCATTCATATTTTGTCCATTCAACTTGAAAACAATAGATTTTATCTTGTTATATGTTCACATTTACTTTCATTTCAGGATTTGCATTTTTCTGCTCTGCGATTTCTTGGTTGTGCAACTTAAGTGATGTTCCCACAAAGCATAAGTGTTGCTTCTTATTAAGCAACAAACACTAGACTTATTTTCTATAAATGTGATCTTATGCATTCCTCACAACCATTGTTGTAAGCAAAATATAGTGGTTCTTAATTAAAACAGCAGAAAATGGACCTTAGAGAAGTTAAATTACCTGTTTAACGTTTCCACGCTAATGAGCAATCCATACAGGTCTGTTGATTCTAAAACAAATTCCTAGCCACTAGTTTTTCTGTGCATTCTCACTATCTTTTGATTTTTTAAAACATAACTGTGTGCATAAAATTTCACTGACACATTTTATTTACAATTGTTTCTCCTCTCTGATATTTTATAGCATTTTTCTCTCATTCTCTTGTTATTATATATCCAAAATGGAAATTGGGTCAAATTACTTTGAAGTATTTTTTTCTAGTGGATTATACTAGGTGACATGCTTTGAACTAAGATATAGAGCTTTACAGATTTCAGAAGGAGAGAATAGGCATTTGGCCTAGCAGTGAACATGCCCACACTCTGTACTAGAGTACATAGGTTGATATCCAGCTCCAGTTCCTGCCAAAGCAGATCCTAGGAGGCAGTGGTGGTGGTTCAAGTAATTAAGTTCCTGCTACCCATACAAGAGACCTGGATTGAATTTCTAACTCCTGGCTTCAGCTTTGATTTAGACCCAGCTGCCATGGGAGTTTGCAACGAATCAAGCCTGGGGTGGTCTAAGTGACCTACAATACAAGGGATTAGCAAACTTGGGCCAGGCCAAAGCCCTGGTCAATGGTGATGTGGTCAGGGCATGTCTCTAAACCCAGAGAGCAAGGCAGTATCATTGTTTCAACAGACAATCTAGACAGGGGTTCAGAGAGAAATTGTCATGTAATCACATTATGGCTTTGGCTTCTGAAGACAGTGAGGTGGTGGTTAAAGCTGCCTTTGTCCAAACTGAGTCATCAATGAGAAACAATCAACTCTGGAAGCTAATGGATTTCAATGTCAAAATCGATATTAATGCTCAAAATATATGCAATTCAACAGACCATATTTCTCTTCTTCAGTTATGGAAGAGAAGAACAGAAATACAGAGGGAAAAACCCTGGGTTTTTGTAATCTGTTTGGCTTATGGTGCTACAGTTTTCCTATTTTCATCCATCTCTTACCCAAAATCAAATTAGTAGAAATGAATGATAGGCCGGGGCTGCAACTCACTAGGCTAATCCTCCGCATTGCGGCGCCGGCACACAGGGTTCTAGTCCCGGTCGGGGCGCCAGATTCTGTCCCGGTTGCCCCTCTTCCAGGCCAGCTCTCTGCTGTGGCCAGGGAGTGCAGTGGAGGATGGCCCAAGTCCTTGGGCCCCGCATGCCATGGGAGACCAGGATAAGTACCTGGCTCCTGCCATCGGATCAGCGCGGTGCGGTGGCCATTGGAGGGTGAACCAACGGCAAAGGAAAACCTTTCTCTCTGTCTCTCTCTCTCTCACTGTCCACTCTGCCTGTCAAAAAAAAAAAAAAAAAAAAAAAAAAAAAAAGAAATGAATGATAGAGCTTCTTGGGATGTATTTATAGATTCCTAGAGAGAACCCTCAATGAGCCCATTTTAGCACAATGGGCTCTCCATTGCATGTTTAGTATGAAATTTGGCTTTGTATACAGGGAAGTTACTGCCATTTCGGTGATGGTGGTTGATTCCAGCTTCAAGTTCCTACTTTATAGAAGTGTGGTAAACATATATCCAAGTGGATCAAGAAGCTTCTCTGTCTTCATTGTTATTTATTTACTTAGTTTTACATTTTTATTTTTTGTTGTATTTTTTCAGTTTTTAACAGATTCAGTATAGTCGGTAGAGGAAACCTTTCATTTTCTGCTTTGAAGGTGAACACACTCACTTTATTTTTCTGTTTTCTAGTCCTATAGAAAGACTAGAAGGACTTCTTCGTACCATCTATATGAGGAGTTATATGAGAATTTCAAAGATATCTCATAAAAAACAATCATTAAACTAAATAACTTTTGCATAAAAATGGAATTCATGCATAGCTTTATCATAATCTGTATCTTCCCATTTACCACTTGAAGAGCCATCAAATTCATGGCATTCATTATTTTTTTGTCCCAGCACAAACATCCTTTAATTTCATTTCCTATGAGTTTTTTGAAGTACCCTCATATAACAAATTGCTTAATTTTAAAGCCTACCTGGTATGGACGAAAATACCTTATACCCTACCTGTGAACCTGAAGGGAGCTTTTGTTTTTGTATAGTAATGTATCTTCATATATATATATTTAAATTATTTATCTATTTGAGAGTTAGAGTTACAGACAATGAGAGGGAGAGACAGAGAGAAAAGTCTTCCTTCCATTGGTTCACTCCCCAGATGGCTGCAACGGCTGGAGCTGTGCCGACCTGAAGCCAGGAGCCAGGTGCTTCTACCCGGTCTCCCTCGTGGGTGCAGGGGCTCAAGCATTTGAGCCATTTTCTACTGCTTTCCCAGGCCACAGCAGAGAGCTGGATTGGAAGAGAAGCAGCCAGGACTAGAACCGGCGCCCATATAGAATGCTGACACCACAGATGGAGGATTAACCTGTTGTGCCATGGTGCCGGCTCCCATATATGGTTTTATAACAAATAACCATACATAAAAATTCTTAAAATTGTTTCTGGTAAATGTGACCATCTGTCAAACACCTTCCTTTTATCAAACTGTGCCCTATCTGTGAGAATGAATCTTAAAGAGAAAGAGGATAAGAGCTCCTTGCTCAAATACTCATACATGCAAGAGGTATATTTAAGCCAAAGGGTGTGTTTTTATTGCACTTGAAATTACTCAACTTTTGTTGTGTACAGAAACTTGAACATTTTTTAAAGGAGCATACAGAAGGCTATTTAAATAACCCTCATGATTTGATATATAGCCAAGTTTCCCTATACCAGGAGGCCATGCTTATAATTGAGCAATGTATATTTTACTTTTGAAGCATAGACCAGTATACTTCCAGTAGCAATGGTAAGCATTGCGCACTATTGCTAACCATTATCTCCTTGTGAAACAAATGCAGATCTCACAGAGAGGAACACACTGCACAGTGCCTGGGTGGTTCTGTTTCCTCATTAGTTTGCTCTTAGGCTCATGCTTAACCCAGGTTTTTCAAAGAAAAAGCATGAATAGTTTACTTTTTCATGATATATATTTTCCATGAACATTTTGAAGCTCCCTCATGTAAAGGGAGAGCCCATCAAATATTAAGGCAACATTAAGAGTAAAGAGCTAAGAATATTATTGCTGGAATGCAGGGCATGCCTAAACCAAAAGTAGAAAAACCTATACATAACAGAGTGGAATTACTTGGAAATTTACCTTTAAAATATTAATTTATGTGAAAGGCAGATGAGAGAGAGAGATCTGAGAGCTGACACACACACACACAAACACACACACACAGAGGGAGAGAGAGAGAGAGAGATTTTTCCATCTGCTGGTTCATTTCCTCAAATGGCCAAAATGGCTAAGGCTTGGCCAGGCTGAAGCTAGGAGACAGGAATTCCATTCAGGTCTCCTACATGGGTGGCAGTGACCCAAGTTCTTAGGTCATTATTTTTTTTCTTTTTAAAAAGATTTGTTTATTAATTTGGAAGTTAGAGTTATTAAGAGAGGGGAAGAGACAGGGAGTGAAATTTTGCATCCACTTCTTCACTCTCTAGTTGGCCACAACATCCAAGGATGCGCCAGGCTGAATCCAGGAGCTAGAAGCTTCATCTGGTTCTTCAACGTGAGTGTTAGGGGCCCAAACACTTGGGCCATTTTCCTCTGCTTTTCCGAGGCCGTTAGCAGGGAGTTGGATCAAAAGTGGAGCAGCCAAGACTCAAACAGTCTCTCTTACATGGGATGCTGTGGTTGCAGGCTGCAGCATAACCTACTGTGCCACAATGCTGGCCACTCCTTTGTTTTAAAAGTCTAAGTCAATTTTTATTACTTGAAGCAGAATCGCTAATATTATCTCCTTACTTTGTAAGTGAGAGTATGAAAATAAATGAAATTGTAAGATTTCCACATTTGTTATGATTAGGTTTGACACTATTATGTATCCTTCCTTACCCATCAATCCTTGCTACATAGGGCTAAACGAAGGTACATTTCATTTTCCTGGTATTTACAGTGTTGTGTGAGGGAAGACAATAAAATGAGACCAACAGAATCACCCTATAAATTCATGCCCCATGAACATATTTTTAAATCCTTGGGACAGGAATTGTAGAGGCAGTAAATGTTGTCTGGTTTACACTTGAACTTTGGATCAAGCATAGCTGGAAATTATTTCAACCCCTGAACCATTTAGTGAGGTCACCTAGTAAATTCACTTTATTTTAAAACTTTAAATGAGAGTTGAATAAGATGGTTTCAAAGTTTCTCACAGTAAGATCCTTCTTTAACTCTTCATGTGGACCACAGGAGGACCTAGCTTTGGGCTTACTCCTACATGATAATTTAAGGTACAAAGTTTGTCTTATTGCCATAAATCCAATATACATCAGAATGAATCAGCACCTACACAGAGTATCCTCTCATAATGTCTCTGGATTTGGGCCACAAGTGGTGGTTGTATAGGGCCATTTTTTTATCAACACGGAATCGCACACATTTTCTGAATGCCAATGCACTTAGCTGGTCCCTGAGCCCACGTGTCACTCCTTGGTGGTTGTTCTCCCCAGAGAGCATGTGTATGAATATTACCCCAGAAGGCTTATTGTTTCTCAATTCCAACTAGAATGATCACCTAAAACTTCACATTTTCTTTTTTTTAAAGGTTTATTTTATTTATTTTATTTTATTATTTATTTTTTTTGTGCTGGTCTTTTTTTTTTAACTTTTATTT
Organism: Oryctolagus cuniculus; assembly: GCF_051225735.1. NCBI lineage: Eukaryota > Metazoa > Chordata > Mammalia > Lagomorpha > Leporidae > Oryctolagus > Oryctolagus cuniculus. The sequence continues at coordinate 28,905,414 of NC_142880.1, read as the reverse complement.
AATGAATATAAATTTCCAAAGTACAGCTTATGGATTACAATGGCTTCCCCCCCCATAACTTCCCTCCCACCCGCAACCCTCCCCTTTCCCTCTCCCTCCCCCCTTCCATTCACGTCAAGATTCATTTTCAATTCTCTTTATATACAGAAGATCAGTTCAGCATATATTAAGTAAAGATTTCAACAGTTTGCACCCACATAGAAACACAAAGTGAAAAATACTGTTTGAGTACTAGTTATAGCATTAGATCACAATGTACAGCACATTAAGGACAGAGCACATTTTCATATACTTGATTTTAAGCATCTTATGTTTAATAAATAAATTCGATTATGTCATACTTTTTCCTTCAAAACAGAAATAATTGGATAAAGATTCATAAACAGAATAAAGCAATGTGGACTTCCCTCTCCCTCACATTGTGGAAGCAACTACAAAATAGGAGAAAAACAATGTGCTGTTTGCTCTTCCTTCACGAACCTTGCAGTATAGTTATGGAGGCAAGACAAGTTACAAGAAAGACAAGTATATACAAGTATACACGTATAAAGGAAGACACAAATGCATCTTAAGAAATGGTGCTATGGAAGTTCAATGATAAGAGTAACATATTCAAGTTGGGATTGTCCTACAAAATCAGGTTCTATGCAAATACTTCTCTTTGGGTGGTCCTCTGTTTACAGCTAGGGTCTTTGAGTCAGGCATGACACATGAGGGCACTCTGAAACTTGCCAACTTTAACACTGCATACATTCTAGAGATCTGAATCTCACAGAACCTTAACACTTGCTTCTTGAAAGTTTTTTTTATTACTTGTGATGATTCATTATTCTTGTCAACTAAGGGATGTCAGCTAAGGGATGCCCAAATACATAATAAAACCTTAATTCTGAGAGTGTCTGTGTGGATATTTCTGTAAGAGTTTAGCATCTGAATTGGTAAACTGAGTAAAGACTGCCCTTACTAATGAGGGAGAGCAGTGTGCCATCCATGGGGCCTTAATAGAACACAAAGATGGACAGAAGGGTGAACTGGCTCTGTCTGCTTAAGCTGCTACATCCATTTTCTGCCCTTGGTCACCAGCGTTCCTGGTTTGCAGGCCTTCAGATCCAGAATGGAGTGCACAACATGGGCTCCTGTGGCTCTAAGGCTTTGAGTTTGGATCAGAATTACACAATCAGCTTCTCCAGGCTTCTTGTTCCCAGAAAGCAGGCACTGAGAATTCTGTCTCTGAAATCATATGATTGATCCCTCATAATGAATCTCTATATCTCTATCTATCTATCTATCTATCTATCTATCTATCTATCTATCTCTATCATCTATCTTCTCTTACTGGTTCTGTTAAAAAACCCTATTTCTATTATTTCTGACTTACCCTTCAGAATGAACACAGCCAAGTGACAAATACCAACTAACGTCATGAATTAACCAAGGGCTTTATGAATGGTAGAAAAAGGAAAGGAAAGCAAATGTTTACAACATTCCAGAAACAGTGTTTCTTACTGTGTGTTGGGGTGAGGGCGCTGGAAGGAGACAGAGAGAGAAGGCAGGAAGGAAAGGGAGAGGATTAGCAATCTTCTAAGCCATATCATTATCAGGGGAAAGTTCTTGTCGGCAGATTTATCCGTAAAATTGAAAGACTCAGTTTTGTTTTTTTTTTTAAGGTTTATTTTATTTATTTGAAAGGCAAAGAGACACAGAGAGGGAGATGGAAAGATAAATCTTCCATCCACTGTTCACACCCAATGTCCAGGGCTGCACCAGGCTAAAGGTAGGAGCCAGGAACTCCGTCCAGGTCTGTCACACGAGTGGCACCGGGATGCCAGCTGAACAGGGACTGGAGCTTGCACGCTGCTATGGGTCAATCTGGGAAGCTGGCATCACAGGCAGCAGCTTATCCGGCTGCACCACAGCACAGATCCTGTAAGACTTTTTTTTTTTTTTTTCGTTGTGTTTAGATACATACTTCACAGGTTAGCTTTTCAAATAGTTTGTCTGCTGATTGAGTGATTTAGACATTTATTGGATATTTTATGTGTGTTCTTGCAGGTCCAATCTTTCGAGTTATTTTTAGAATGGTTTTATTTTCAACTGTGTTAGTAATTTTAGGGGACTTCCTGTAAGTGGAGAGCTTGACATTTGCTAATTTATACATGTTATATTGCATGCTATTGCTGACCAACTAGTTGTCCTGCTAGGGAATTATTATTGGGCTGATATAAACACTGTATCCTAATTATTAACATACACGCACCTTACAGAAAAGTGTGATAATGGCTTTAAGTAAGAGAGCCATGTCCCTAGAGGACAACATAGACCCAGGGAAAACAATGCCAGCCAAACCGCAATAAGTCTGTCGCATCTAAGAAAAACAATTTTCTCTCCTGAATCCATTTGCTTTACAAATTCTGGGGTGTATTTATATTTATAGACATATGTTTGATTTTGGCATTAGCTTTAAAAGTTTATCAGCATAATCTTAAATTTCTGAAAATTTTTAGCTGAGTATAAAGTTACAAATCATAATTAAAAAGTGGAAAATTTAAAAGATTGGCATGACTTCTGACAATAAATGTCACACTTGTTCTCTGCTTCAAAGTGAAAGTTAGGAATGAATGTGATTTTTTCTCTCTCATTGGTCACATACACTAAGTTTGAACCTTTGAGAAACAAATCGCAAGGGCAGGTGATTTTCTTTTTGTGCAACAGCCCATGTAGCAGGTTTAATGTTCTCTATGTAGCAGTATTTCTTAAATGATGTGATTTGTGGAAAGCCACTTTCCCTAGGTGTTAATGTGGATGTTATTAGGATGTGCTTATGCTATGTGGGGATTTTAACAGCCCACATAATGTGACTTCTTCAGCATTGATAGTTCAAAATCTATCTTCTTGAAAGCTTTAGATTGGATTGTAAAGCAGCCCTTGTTCAAATCCACAGATGTGACAGAATGATACTTTGTCAGGTCCCATGCTTACCATTAACCCCTTAAATTCTCTTTGTGATTCCTTGTGGCATTGTCAGTTTCAGAGATGCAGCACATGTGGTTTGTTTATTCTGTTTTAACTACTCCTTTTTTTTTAATTTTTTTTTTTTTTTGACAGGCAGAGTGGACAGTGAGAGAGAGAGACAGAGAGAAAGGTCTTCCTTTGCCGTTGGTTCACCCTCCAATGGCTGCCGCGGCTGGTGCACCATGCTGATCCGATGGCAGGAGCCAGGTGCTTCTCCTGGTCTCCCATGGGGTGCAGGGCCCAAGCACTTGGGCCATCCTCCACTGCACTCCCTGGCCACAGCAGAGAGCTGGCCTGGAAGAGGGGCAACCGGGACAGAATCTGGTGCCCCGTCCAGGACTAGAACCCGGTGTGCTGGCGCCGCAAGGCGGAGGATTAGCCTAGTGAGCCGCGGCGCTGGCCTTAATTACTCTTAAAAAGTTATTTGTATTATAGTATTTCAAGTTACTTGTTATAATGTATTCAGTTTCTATCAACCAAACACTTATGGAAGGATATATTATATATCTTTACCTTGATGCTATATAATTATAGTGCCATACATACATTGTAGAAAACTCATATATGTAAGTATACCGTGGAAACGTTTCCATATCTCTTTGTGCTCCTTATAAATTCTTGCAATATTTTACTGTGTCACTGCACCTTCTACTGTCTCTGATCTTCTGTCACTATCCACTTTTCAATTACAGTCTCTTATTCCCAGGCACAATTTTTGAAGGACATGTATTTTTTTTTTTTTGTTCCATCTCCATGCACTTACATTTTTAAATTTAAAATAATATTTTTACCCTTAAACACACATGTTAGGGCAATTCAATTCTGATTATGAACAAATGATTAGATATTTCTGTCAATATACCAAAATCTTGCACATATTTTAATCACTACATTATGTAGCTCGCTTTGCTTCCATTTTCCAGAATTAACGTTGAAGACTTTTTATGTGTGCATGTACAGAACATGGAGATGCATAAACATAAATTGTATTGAGTCAGCATTGTGCATTGTATGCATTTTTAAAAGATAATTATCTTAACATCATCTGTACTTTGAAATTTCACCTTGTCTTGGACCCAAATCACTGATACTCTCTGTATTAAAATAAAACTGAAATGCAATAGCAAATAAACTTTTAAATTCCAGATATCTACAAAGAAATTACTTAAATCTTAGTATCTAGATAAATATCTAGATAATATCAGTATCTAGATAAATTACTTAAATTTCAGTATCTAGATAAATAAATATAAATGTATTTTTGTTCATTTCATTTTTTTAAAGACTCATTTATTATTTATTTGAAAGTCAGATTACTGAGAGAGCAGGAGAGAGAGACACACACAGAAGGAGAGAGCAAGAGAATGAGAGATATTCCATCAGTTGGCTCACTCTCCAGATGGATTGCCAACGTCACATGCGGTGGCTTAACTCAGTGCCACAATGCCAGCTCTAAATATTTGTATCTAATGTCCTTAAAGATGACTATATTACGTAAAAGATACCTGGATATGATTACAAGAAAATAAAATAAAATCCACTTTTCATATCATTTTTAAAAGAAATTACTGCATGAAATCAGAATATGAAAAAGTGTTCTGTACCCCTATATTCATCTCAGCTCAATATACAGTAGCTAAGAAACTGGAAACCATTATACTTAGTGAAATATGCCAGTCACAAAAGGACAAATACCATATGGTCTTTCCGATCTGTGGTAACTAATAGAGTACCTAACATGTGAATGTAATCTATCTATAGGAGCGAAACTGACATTTTAAGATGCATTAATTTTGGGACCTATGCTGTGGCATAGTGGGTAAAGCCGCTGCCTGCAGTGCCAACATCCCATATGGGTGCTGGTTCGAGTTCTGGCTATTTCACTTCTGATGCAGCTCACTGCTATGGCCTGGGAAAGCAGTGGGAGATGGCCCAAGTCCTTGAGCCCCTACACCCATGTGGGAGACCTGGAAGAATCTCCTGGCCCCTTGCTTCGGATAGGTGCAGCTCCGGCCATTGTGGCCATCTGGGGAGTGAACCAGTGGATGGAAGACCTCTGTCTCTCTCTGCCTCTCTGTAGCTCTGTCGTTCAGATAAATAAGTAAATTAAAAAAAAAAAAAAAGATGCATAGATCTTAAAGAGCCTTTGCCTTGACTGTTGAGGAACAAGTTTTTTTTTTTCCCCCTAGTTTGTTTGGTTTTGTTTCTAAATATATTAATATCTTGCATTTCCAATGCTGTTTCCAGCCATTTCTAAATAACCACAAGAATGCTATTTCCGGTGACTTCCACTGGTGAACTCAGCAGCACACCATCACTTGCACAAAAATAAATGAATGGAAGCAAGAAATAATAATCTAAAATATATGTTGTATCAAATAGGTTTATATAAATTATAATTTGAGGGCAAATTGCCCAAACAAACTAACTTCAAATTACCTTTTTGACCAAACACAACTATCATATACTACTTAAATGTGTCAAGAGCACTTTAATCACTTTCCCAAGTTATAGACTGTCAAAGTATTTATGTACTCAGACTATCACTGATCTTTGGTTTCCCATTCAATAAACAAGTTCATGGGGCCTGCATTATGGAGCAGCAGTTTACGATGCTGGCATCCCATATTTTAACATGTGTGTCAGTCTGGCTGCGCTGCTTCAGATCCGGCTACCTGCTAATGCACCTGGGAAAGTAGCTGATGATGGCTCAATACTTGGGCTCCTGACACTCATGTGGGAGACTAGGAAGGAATTCTTGTCTCCTAGGTTTGATCTATTCCAGCCTCAACCATTGCACCCATTCTGGGAGTGAATAAGCAGGTGGAAGAATCCCTCTCTCTCTCTCTCTCTCTTTCTCTCTCTCTCTTCCCTGTCACTCTACCTTTTATGTAAATAAATATTTTTTCAAAAATCCTCATATTTTGAATATGCCCAATTTGAAAGAAAATGACCAGATACCAATATTTGTGAGATCACTCCCTCTCCTATTTGTACACACCTATGTAATAAATAATTTAATTAGGAAAGGAAATTTTGTCAAAAGGTAGTAAATTTGTTCAATACATTACTAAATATATTTGAAGATGAGGATCGCTGTAGAGGAGATCTTAGAACTACCTGACAACTAATGTGACTGTAATCCAATCATATTAAGTATTAGCACATTTCTGAATCATTTCAAAAGAAAATATTGATCTAGACCAGCTCCATTTTTCTCTTCATGTTTTTCTTGGAACTTGATCAGACAATGTCTCAAAATGAAGTGGATATATCATACCAATACAAATAGGATCCTTCTTTTCACCATTCCCTTACATCTTTTTCACATGTGGTATACAGTGTTGAGATAGACCGATATGGCTAATGAGTGATAGAAAGCAATAAAACAGCCAGTTCTACAAATGCTGGATGTGAGGTGGAAATCCATATAAGCGGAATTCAAAAGAAGCACTCTTCATTTTAGAGTTTATTTATCAATCAGAAGAAATATATCCATACATATCAAGGAATCACACGATTGGCTGTGAGTTTTAAAAATAGAAATGAAATATAGTATTTCAAAAGTTTTTTTCAAAGTCACTTAATTAATTGCTATGTCAGGGCAAGATTTCTCTAAGACTTATACTTAGCCTTTACACAGTTTATATTGAGTCTATCTGCCCATGTATCTATTGGTCACTTTGGGAAAATTAGATTGATGGAAAATTATTTGGCACAAAGTGTATCTCATTGGACCAATAAATCCATCTATTTCGATATTCTTGACTTATTAAATATAGTCTAACTTACTGGGTCACATACTAAACATGTATATGATGTACAAGGATTTATTTGTTCTCATAAACTAGAATACATCTAAATAAGATGACAGCAAGCTCTAAGTTGATCTTCTGTATGTAAAGATAGTTAAAAATGAATCTCAATGAAGAATGTGATGGGAGAGGGAGTAGAAGATGGGATGGTTTGCAGGTGGGAGGGTAGTTATGAGGGAAGAAACCGCTATAATTGAAGAGTTATACTTTAGAAATTTATATTTAGTAAATAAAAGTTTTCTGAAAAAAAAAAAAAAAGAACTACAACTGGTACCAGAATATTGAAAAAAAAAGATAGTAGTGAGTGGTTCACTGAAATAACCAGACATTGTCAATGGCTTAAATTGTTATTTGCTAAGATATGTAGCAACTCAGACATTGCATAAACATTTGGAGTAACACTAGGCATTGGTGCAAGGACAGGGTTTCAGAAAATCTGGAAAACGTTTTAACGAACAAAGTAGTACCTGGCTTGTTTTGCCTTATTAGAGGCTTGTAATGGACAATAACAAAAACTTTAGATGTCGTTAATGAAAGTTAATTTGACTTAGCTGATAGCACTATATAACATTTATAAAGCACTCAATGAAGAATGTACCTTATGGTAAGCGATCAGTAAAAATTGATTTCTTTACCTGCTCATTTAAGGAGACAAAGTAGATCAGAACCATGTCAATTGCAATTGTGACTCAGGGACTCATTTTTAACAACCAAACCTAGTAAGATTGTTTTGTGATATTATTATTTTTTATTATAGGATCATGACGACAATGCTAACTCTCTATGTATTTTCATATTACCTCCTTAGCTCTGTTTGATACACATTGCAAAATGGGATTTTGTGAAGAGACTTGCCTAAAAGTTTCTTTTCATTGGGATTCCATTAGGATTTATAGATGGATTGGTGGGAACAAATAAATTATGATGAGATTTTGTCATCTTAGTCATGATTATGATATATTTCTTTATTTTGTGCACTAAATTAAAATTAATTAATTCTCCTAATTCTAAAAATAGGCTTCACTACATGAGTTTAGATTTTTGTCTATTTCTAAAAATTTTGGTGTTTCCATGGATCAGTTTAAATTTTTATGATAATAGCATATGCTACTATATCTAATTGTAATAATTGTATTACAATTAATTTATATAGTAATAACTTAAGTAATTATATTCATATTATAATTTAATTATATTATTCATATTTAATTAAAAAGGGGATATTTAGATACAAAATATATTAACACAAATGAAAGTAGAAATATTAGAACAAATTAATGGAAATCTGTGTTGATACTGCATTTCTAATTTTAGGAATTTATCGTATAGAATGCAATAAAGAAATTCATTTCATTATTGTTTATACTAATGAAATATAAGTACCTAGGATTCAGATCTCCTAATGATACAATGTAAGAGAGTGAGTGAACACACTATGATACAGCTGTGAAATAGAACATTTTGGACTTGATAACATGAATTGGGTCAATGTGAATATTTGATAGGTCATATTGTAGGCAAAAAACGCAAGTTCCAAGTTGCTATGAATTTTGTGATGTCCTGAACTCCATAGGCAGGTGTTTCCTTACATCTAGCAAGCAAGTTGTTAAGTTTTTCACTTAAAAAGTCCAGAATCAGATGAATTATTTATTTTCTAACTGCTATATTATAAACTGTTTTTGTTTGCGTTTTTTTTACTGTTGATCAGATAATATTCTGAAATTCTACTTAAAAATAAAACTTTGAAAAATTAATAGATCATTGTAGTGGAAGTCTTAAGTTGAATAAATTGGATTATTGAGGAAAAAATCATATGAGAGTGATCAAATATAGTCATTTAGGGAGGTTAAGATTTTATTTTCAATGTAATATAAATGCAAATAATGTCCATTTTTCTACTACTCAGTAAATGTATTGATTTTAAAAATTAGATTTGGGGGCAGCGTTGCAGCATAGCGGGTGAGGCCACCTCCTATAATGCTAGCATCCTGGTTCAAGTCCCAGCTGCTTTGCTTCGGATCCACCTCTTTGCTGTGGCCTGCAGTGAAGGATGACCCAAATCCTTGAACCCCTGCACCCACAAGGGAGACCTAGAAGAAGCTCCTGGCTCTTGGCTTTGGATTGGTGCAGCTCTGGCCATTGTAGCCATCTGGGGAGTGAACCAGCAGATGGGTGACTTCTCTCTCTCTCTCTCTGCCTTTGCCTCTTTGTAACTTTGCCTTTCAAATAAATAAATAAATCTTGGGGAAAAAAATCAGATCTACAGTTGAAAAAGATTAGATTTAAGAATTCTTCCCTGAATATAAATTTTCTTAAATTTGTGACAAAGTATTTGAAAATCTGTAAAGAACATTGACAATTTTAATATTTTACTGTATTTTCACACAGACTCGTTAGCCTGCCAGCATACTGTCAGATCAAGTCTCCTGAGCAAAGTGATAGTTTCCTACCTCAAAGCAAACAATCTGTACCTCAAATTTGCATTGCTCCTCAAGTCCCAACAGAATATAAAGGAGGCCCATAATATATACCTTCTCATAATAGGTTGCACCACAGGCCAGACACCCTGAGCTTCAGAATTCTTCATATGTTATAATGGACAAGAAATGTGATGTTTATTTGCTCTAAAAGGATGTGCTATTGCTACCATCCAAGATTATATGCTATACAAGTACACCTTCCTGAAAAAAGTGGTCAGGAACCCAGCGTCATGTTTATTTCTACTTGTAAGATGTGCAGAATAGAGTCACCCATTGAGTTGCCTCTTAGTAATACCCATCCCTTGTTTCTATAGCATCTTGGAACTTGATTTTTTTTTAACGAGTATGCCATCTTGTGAGGAGGCATTCTGATTAATCTCATGGACATGCATTTTTTTTTTAACGAGTATGCCATCTTGTGAGGAGGCATTCTGATTAATCTCATGGACATGCATTCGAATGTCTCATTCAACATGTAAGCAGGCTATACTAACAGGACTCCAAGCAGTGAAATGAGGTCAAACTGCAATGTTTTCTCAACCTTACCCACCAGTCACCCAGACTAAAATCACCTTCTCAAACAAATAAGCAAACAAACAAGAAATTCATAAATCATCAGGGTCTAATTTAAAATACCAGCTGGTTATATTCCCCAAAGGGATGTCTCTTTTGTGATTTGCACCTGTCTAAAGCATTCATCAGGGACAGCATGATGTAATAGTGATTGCCCAGACTTCATTTGGTCCTCCACGAGGACACCTAAGGCAGTGCTGTCATCCATAACTTCCCTGGTTACTAAGGTGAATCTGAAATTCATGCCACCAGCAGCTAAAGTGGTGTCATCAAGTGTTTCATCTAATATTATGGATATATGTCATAGCACCTTTTCTAATTTTATAACTTAAATTGCAGAGACAACTGGCTGCATAAGGTGCATGGATAAAAATCCGTCTCTGATCACCACCTTAAGAAACTCCCAGTAAGTGACCAATAGTAACCTAGTGTAGGAGAGATCGCAATTCTCTAATGGCTATCAGGTGGTATTTCCTTAATTGATTTCAGGTATGTTATAGCCACCATTAAGTTGCATATCCCTGTTTGGAGGATAAAGTCAAGTTAAGTCTTAGTTTTCACACAAAAAGTACTGCCCCAGATATGTGCATTGTGCCACCTATTTTTGTAATTGTTGGAGTCCTCCAGATGGGATGTTAGGTAGAGATCACAGGTTGATGAGTTGCTTAACTCTTCTTGCTGGTAAGAGTTTAGTACCAGTAATTGACTCTTCCCTTAGTTCTCGAGGATTATCTAAAGAAAGTCAATCCAACATGTGCTTTGTCCATTCCAACAGCCAGGTGATATTTTCCACAGGGTGAGATGACATTCAATATCATGCTGAAGTCATGGTGTTATTAGTTTTATGTTGCAGCACAACAGATCACTGTAATTAAAACATCTTATTATTCATTTCATTATTTTTGTTTGTCAGAAGTCTGAGAATAATTTATCTGGGTTCTCTCTTCTGTGTCTTCATATACTGTGTATCAGGTGCTGCCCAGGTGTAGGGTCATATTAGAGGCTTCACTGGGGAAAGATTTTCTTTTAAGTCCATCTTTGCTGTGGAAAGAATTTATTTCCCTCTGGCTGTACCAGTTGTAACCTCATTTTCTTAAGGGGTGTTGATTGGGAGCAGATCAGCACCACGTGGACCTCTCCATTAGCCCTCTCAAATTTTCTTAGCCAGAAATGGGGATTATCTCTCATACATGCTATCAAAACAGCATAGTAATATATTTTAATATAGTAACGTAAGCAGAGGAATGACAGCCCATCACCACTGCTACATGATGTAATCTACTCAAGGAACAGACATCCATCACTTTGCCATATCCTGTTGTTTAGGAGTTAATCACATATACCATTCCTTTCAAGGAAAGGGAAAGTCAATGATACGATAACAGCAGTTACTTGCACAGATTTAGGGGATGATGATTAAAGGAAGCCAACTTAGAATTCTTCCTGCTAAAGAAGGCTGCTGCAAATGAGGGTGAGGAAAAATTCCAGACGTGATGGTGGGTGTTCAGGGGTAGAGATTTAACAGCTGATATCAACTACTTCTGTTTTATGTAGGCTTCTTTGTAAGGTTAAGGGAAATGGTTATCACACTGTGGTCAAAACCATCTGACAGGAAGGCACACTGAGTGGTCAGCTAAATTGAATATAGTCATATTAGTTTGGGGAGCTACACCCATGTACATTTAATAGGTGAGGAGGGCCCTAGAGACAAACTGAATGATGAATGAAGGTGCTCTTCTCTCATACCATCAGAAGACCAACGTATTCTCTGTAAAGATGAAGTCATAGTTGATTTTCCTCTGCTACAACATAATCGGAGTTTCTCATTTCAGAGGCCATGTTTCCTTTTCCCAATCCTACCCTCTTTGAACACAGTTTTAATCAAGAAAGTCTGAAGGAAGAGAAATCAGGGGACTTTTGTAAAGCTAACAGAATCCTATTGTACAAATGATGTGGGTCGCTGTTTGGGAACTCAGCAAATTGTATGCTCGCCTCATTACCTCTCTCATTGCTTTCTGATTATTACCAGGAATGAGAAGAGATGAGACCTATGTGGACACAATCCATTCAATGATCAAACTGTATTCTTCAAGTGTTTATACCAAGAAGAGCTTTATTTATGTAGAGTACAAAATGTTTTTGAGTTATATTGAGGGGAACATTTTGACGTTCAACAACTGCAGATGCCTGTGTATTGTAGGGATAGTGGTCCTAGCAAAGGACAATCAGCCCACACTTGAGTGGTTTCTGCTATGAATTGCGTGTTATCAGACAGCAAAGATCTGGGGAGGAAAAGGCATACAGATTAATTTCAGTAGCCACAGGTGTATGGAGAGCATCTGTTGATTGGATTGGCATCACAACACTATAACCTGGAAAACTGTACACATAGAATTCTCATTTATGATGATGGATATCTTGCCACCTCCTCAGGGATGATCCAAGTAGCAATGGTAAGTACAATTTGATTTGTGCTGGCTCAATTAGTGTTTAGTTTCAGTCAGTCTTGTCAAGACTGTTGCTCATTTTGAGCAACAAATAGCGACTCTTTGGGTTTTTAGGGATGCCATAAAAATCAACACAAATTTGATGATTGAAAATAACAGAACTTTTTTATAAGTCTGATTTCAAGATTTCAGCAGCTTTGGAGCCAGAGGGAAAAAGGGAAAATCTGATCCATGATTCTACCTTAGCATCTGGTGACTGCAGGCAACCCTTGGCGATTGATCCTTGCCTGGTAGATACGGGATTAAAGTCTCTGCTGGATGTTCCCATGACCTTCCTCCTCGAATTTCTTCTGTATTGATGAAATTCAAAACATATTTTTCTTTATTTTTTAAAAGATGTATTTATTTACATGGAAGTTAGAGTTACACAGAGAGGAGAAACACCCCCCCCACACACACACACACAGATCTTCCATCAGCTGGTTCATTTACCAAATGGTTAGAAGACCTGGGGCTGGGACAGGCCAAAGCTTGGAGCCAGGAGCTTCTCTAAGGTCTCCACATAGGTACCAGGAACACAAATACTTGAGCCACTGCTTTGCCAGGCCATTAGCATGGATCTGGATCAAAAGTGGTACAGCAAGGGCAGGAATCCATATGGGATGCTGGTGTCACCACCAGTAGCTTTACCTTCTAAACCACACGCTGGCCCTTATCATTTTTTTTTAATCTTATAAGAACATATTTACCTGAATTACTTCTGAAAGACACTTACTTTCAAGTAAGATCATAAACATCTATAAGAGGGGTTAGTTCTTGGATATGTATTTTAGAGTCACTATTCGATGATCTACATATTTCAATGAGAGGGCTATAACTTGCTTGTATGGTTTGTGGCTCCAAAGAGGTGCACTTTAATTTGCCAGTGTGATCATCAGTGGAGGTCAGTGAGGTTGAGTAACAGGTGGAGAAAGTGGAAAGAAACAGAACCAAGTAAAAAATATGATTCTTAGGGTACTTTTTTTTTTTTTTTCAGAGTGGACAGTGAGAGAGAGAGACAGAGAGAAAGGTTTTCCTTTTGCTGTTGGTTCACCCTCCAATGGCCGCCGCGGCCGGCACACTGCGCTGATCCAATGGCAGAAGCCAGGTGCTTATCCTGGTCTCCCATGGAGTGCAGGGCCCAAGCACTTGGGCCATCTTCCACTGCACTCCCTGGCCACAGCAGAGAGCTGGCCTGGAAGAGGGGCAACTGGGACAGAATCCGGTGCCCCGACCGGGACTAGAACCCGGTGTACTGGCGCTGCAAGGTGGAGGATTAGCCTAGTGAGCCAAGGCACCGGCCTTGAGGGTACTTTTTAAAGATTGATTGATTGATGGATTGATTTGAAAGGCAGAATGCCAGTGAATGGGGGTCGGAGAATCTTTCCCACCCATTCACTGATTCACTACCAAAATGGTCACAGCAGCCAGGGGTGCTCCAGGGTGAAGCCAGAAACCTGGAACTCCATCTCAGTTTCCCTTATGAGTAGCAGGAACCCACAAACTCAGATCATTCTCTCCTGCTTTCCAAGGCACATTAGCAGAAAGCTGGGTTGGAAGTGGAGTAACCAGGTCTTGAACCAGACACTCTGATATGGAGTGCTGCCATTACAAACCAAAGCTCGATGCACTGCAGTACAACCATTGCTGTGATTCTGAGTTATTATGTAAAGCTTTACAATTGCTTTCACATTCAATACACCAGTGTGCAGAGGTTCAACCAAAAAACATTTTTCCTATTTTCTGTCTACCCAAAGCTCCATAGTGAATTTCATGACATCTATTTCAGCTTTGGGATCTCAGTTTAGTTGCATGGTTTCATAGCCTTTAGGTTAGGCTGTGTAGCTTACTGTTCCATTGTCAATGTAATAATCTGGCTTAGATACTCATAGGACCATAAACATGAGACAAGGTGCTATTTGGGTGACTTGTTTGTAAGCTCTTTTTTTTTTTTCCCTCTACATAAAACATCCTTTCCTGTTAATTGACAGGACAGGGAGATTTGGATTCCATTATGTTTTCTTACTATTTAGACATGAAAAATTCACCATCAGATCCTAGAGTGTCATTTGATATTCCCTATTCCAGCCCAAGAGGACCCCACCCCCGCTTCCTGTTTTAGGAAGATGTCTCTGTCAGCATCATCTTCTCCCTGCCAAACTGTACAGAACTATAAAAAGGTTGGAATACAAACCCCACCTAGTGCATTCTAACTGTAGAGTATGTGGATGAGCTCAGATCAATGCCTACATGTGTCGTGGTCTGCATTGCAAGTCAGAAACTAGGAGCACAAAGGTCTTGAATCTTAACTCATGGAGAGTAAACATATCTACCTTTTTCTCCAGAAGGCAACACTGTCTCCATCTCCAAGACCATTTTATGTACTAATATGCTTGGAAAGAGAGTCCAGAACCAGGGACAGCCACTGCTGCTGTTTATAAGACACACTGAAACAAGAATGATTCAAGGAGTATTGCCCTTCCACAAAGTCTAGAGCATTGAAAATCCTTTAGGAAGGTTTTTTTTTTTTTTTTTTTTTTTTTTTTTTTCAGGCAGAGTGGACAGTGAGAGAGAGAGAGACAGAGAGGAAGGTCTTCCTTCGCCGTTGGTTCACCCTCCAATGGCCGCCGCGGCCGGCGCACCATGCTGATCCGATGGCACGAGCCAGGTACTTATCCTGGTCTCACATGGCGTGCAGGGCCCAAGGACTTGAGCCATCCTCCACTGCACTCCCTGGCCACAGCAGAGAGCTGGCCTGGAAGAGGGGCAACCGGGACAGAATCTGGCACCCCGACCGGGACTAGAACCCGGTGTGCTGGCGCTGCAAGGCGGAGGATTAGCCTAGTGAGCTACGGCGCCGGCCTTTAGGAAGTTTAATTTGTGGAAATATATTTTTAAAAGACTTATTTATTTGAATGTTAGAGTTACCAAAAGTTAGGGAGAGGCAGAAGGCAGAGAGAGAGAAAGGGAGAGAGAGAGAGAGAGAGAGAGAGAGAAAGAGAGAGATCAATCTTCCATCTGTTGGATTAATCTCCAGATGGCTGCCATAATCAGCAATGGGCCAGGCTAAATCCAGAAACCAGGACTGGGTTTCCCATGTGGGTGGCAGAGCCAAAGCAGTTTGGTAATCTTCTGCTGCTTTTCCCATGCCATTAGCAGGGAGGTAGATTAGAAATGGAGTAGCTAGAACATGAACCAGTGAGGATATGGGATTCCCCCACTACACCACAATGCCAGCCCCATAAATAAAATTTTATTGTAATTTTGCATCTTGCAATCAAATATTTCTTCAACAAAATTAAACATTTAATGTGAGCTCAAGCTATTGGACTATCATGATAATTACATATCAAATACTTATCTTTTATAGAGTGAAATTGGACATCATTAAGTTCCTTGATATAATATTGATATGCAGGGAGGTAATTTTGAATTTTTATTTAAAATTATGTTGTTATATGTATTAAAATATGAATGCATAAATAATTAAGCTTTTTCATTCTAGTGGCTATGATTTTTTATAGAAAGTTTAAAGCATTAAACAAAGTTTTAAAATAAAGATGGTGAACTTATAACACAGATCAACAAAAGTAAATGTAATACTTAATGATTATTTTGTGACTTCAATAAGTTAATTAACATGAAACTCTGAGGCCTTTATTTAAAAAAATCAGAATAAAATATATCCATAATTTCTCTTTGTAATCTCCAAAAATCTCTCCCCCATTTTGCATTTTTCCTCACTTATCGATGATGAATTTGTGTCAATCTCTGATACATCAATATTTTTATTGTTAATATGTAGACTATTATTTTATATGGTACAACTTGGGGGTAATTTTGAAGTGTGTGGGAACGTATACACGTGCATTAGAAATGACATGTTGGTGTCGGCATCCCATACGGTGTTGTTTCATGTCTCAGCTGCTCCAATTCCTATCCAGCTCCCTGCTAATGCACAGAAGATGGCCCAAGTGTTTGGGCCCCTGTGTCCATATGGGCAACCTGATGAAGCTCCTATCTACTGGCTTTGGCCTACCTCAGCTCTGGGCATTGTGTACACTTGGGAGTGAGCTAGCAGATGGAAGATCTCTGTTTCTTCTTCTCTCACTCTGTAACTGTGACTTTCAAATAAATAAATAAGTCTTTTTTAAAAGTGATTCACATCAATGACTGCTATCCTACTCTACCAACACAGCTCTTCCTTTGCTCTAGAGAAAACTTATTTCCAAAGGTCATTCTCTTAGTCGTAGTGTATTTTTGTTTTTATTTTTGCAAAATATATGTACCTTTTCAATACAAGATTGTTTGGTTAATTTTGTTTGCTTTCCAATTCTTACAACATGTTAAAACACAGTTTTGTGGAATTTATATGGATTTTATTTCTTAATTGTATGAGATAATTTTGGTACACGTCAAATAAGCAAGTTTCCTGAACTGTGAGCAAATAAACCTTTTAGAAAACAATACACCTTCCCTTGAAGTGCTCATAACTATGCCCATTTTTCATTAAGAATTTTTCATTCAATTACCATGTAGATATCATGGTCACATGAAAAACTGCTCTCACAAGTTTCTCATTGCTATTGTATAAAGTGGGCAGTGAGTTACAGTATAGGCAGTAAAGTCTGCACTATGAATATTTATATATTTTGACATTTAGAAAGAATATTCCTTTCCATACTGTAACTCCTAGCAGTGTTTTAGTTGATATATTTCTAAAAGCGGAGTGATTCATTTATACTATGTCACTTTGGGCTTCAGGGACACATAACCCACCTTTTCACAGGCATAAAATTCAGTTGTCTTATTTCTACTGCATGAATTATGCTTACAAGGTTGTGGAGTCACAAAATGCTTTAATGCTTTTGGTTTCTACATTTATTTATCCCCAGGTAGCCAGATTCACAGAACTGAAAGGGATAGCGAGAAACTGTAGAATTTATATGGAAAATGACATCTTAAATATATAAAATCATCATTTCTTTGTTAGGATCTCTGGAAAAGAAGGCTCTCCAAATTATTTTGGAAATTTGTTTAGGTTCATAAATTAGTCAGTAAATTCTTTTTCTGATTTCATATTCATCTTCTCTGTCTCATTTCATTATTTTTCTTGCATCTTTTGAGGAAAATAAAGTTCTTGTTATCTTTCTTATACCTCACTCAAGAAAGAGCAATGATACTGCCCTTAAGTCTTTTCCTCACTTCTAATGCATAAAGCTGTCCTAGTTCTTATTCTTTCAATCATGAGATTGAAAATCTGATATGTGTCTTAGTCAGATCTTAGTCTATTTTTTTGCTACTATAACAACATATCAAAGACTGGGTAATTTATCCAGAATAGAAATTTGTTTTCTCACAATTCTGGAGGCCAGAAAGCCCAAGATCAAGATGCCAGCAGACTCAGTTGTGTCGAGAGGGCTGCACCCACCAAGAGAGGAAAGCTAAGTGTACACATGGCAGAGGTCAGAAGGGCCACAACTGAGGCCCAAATTCTCTTATGTGGAGACATTATTCCCATTCACAAGGAAAGACCCTGCATGTGTTAATTACTTATTCGAAGTTCTATCTCTTTATTTTTTAAAATTTATTTTCTGGAGAGAGAAAGAGAGAGAGATAGAAATTCTCCACTGGTTCATTCTCCACATGCTTTGGATGCCAGCGCTGTGCCAGGCCAAAGCTGTGAACCAGAAACTCAATACTGGTCTCCCATGTGGGTGACAGGGACACAATGACTGGAGCTATCAATTGCTGTCTCCCAAGGTCTATATAAGCAGGAACTTAGACTCAGGAGTGGAGCTGGCATTTGAACCCAGGTATTCCAATCTAGATGCAGGTGTCCCAAATACATTTTTTTTTTTTTTGAAAAAGAGAGAGGGAGAGAGGGGGGGGGAGAGATTGTCCATCCACTGGTTTACTCCACAAATGACTGCAATGGCCAAGGCTGGGCCAGGTTGAAACCAGGGGCAAGGGATTCCCTCTGGGTCTCCAGCATGCCTGGTAGGGGCCCAAGTATGTGGGCCATCAACTACATTCCCCTGTGCATTAACTGGGAGCTAGATCAAAAGTTGAGCTCCCAGGACTTGAACCTGCGCTCCCTATACAGGATGCCAATGTTGCAAATGCCACCTTAATCTGCTGCACCATAATGCTGGCCCCCTAACCACTCTTAACCATATACCAGTGAGCACCCTGGTGATACAGCACCATCATCATGTTGTCCATTAAATTTCAACATCTGCATTTTGGAGAGAACACATTGAAACCATAGCAGTCAGGGACATCCAAAGAGAAATAACTTAAAGATTTGCAAATATTGTTTATTGTAAGCTTTGTGTACTGTGAATTTAACAAATATCTGCTCATCAACTATAGTTATATAAAGATCAAAGTTCTATTGCTAGGGTTTTTTTTTTTATTGAGATAAAATTGTAAGATACTTAGGTCATCCATCTTAATGAATTTTGGCAAAATAAGGTATCTACTTGGCCAAAATACCATCTAAGATATAGAGCTTTTCCATCAATATGTAAGTTTTTGCATACCAGTTTCCTGAAACTTCGGACCCCACAGGCAATCAGTGTTCTGACATTGAATTGTTTTCCTTGCTTTTGATGTACTTGTAAGTAGAATCACATAGTATTTCCTCCTTGGGGTTTGGCTTCCCTCCTATTTTTTTCTATAAAAGCAGTATTGGAGATTCATTAATGTTATTGTGTATATTACTGATTTATTCTTTTAATCCAAAATCGTATTCCATCGTTTGACTATAGAGTTAATCAATTTTCCTACTGAAAGACATTTTAATACTATTGGTTACTCTAATGCCTATACTTATTATTTTAAGTGATACAAAATTGGACATCTTTATAGGGTATTATGTGATGCTCACATTCAAGAGTCCATCAAAAATTCAAGGGAAATAGAAAAATTCTTATTTTGGTGAAAAAATTTGTTTTGGAAATCCATACAAAGAAGGGTCTTTGCAAAGTTTATAGAATATGTGTATCAAGAAAAAATAGGTATGAATTTCAAAAAACTTTTGAAAAAAGTAATTCCATTTTCCATGATTTGTGAATGTACCCCAGTGCTTGTGTATATTGTATGATACTAAAATCAGAGTCAACACATCTGTCTCCTTAAACACACATCACTTCTCATTTTGTGTATGAATGTGTTCGTTTATGATCATATTTTTCCAGAATGATGCGCCTTTTTATTCTTTCAATGAATAGTATGAGTTTGTGATTTTGTTGAAATGCATCAATTGCTTGCTTTTAATGGTTTCTGTTTTGTATGTCATTTAGAAGACAAAGATTTGTCTACCTTCGAACCACAATTTTCTCCTCGTTTTCAAAGTCTATTCACATATATTTGTGTTTCCCTGTAATGCTTGGAATCAGCCTGAAAATTCCTATCAGAAAACAGCCTGCTAGAATTTTGATGAAGTTTGTTGTAAATCTGTACACTTGCAGATTCTAGATTTATGGAACTGTTGAGTCTGTACCAAGCTTCTTGCTTCTGATAAAGTCTCTCGGTCTCCTTGATCGAGATTGATTGCACTCAGTGTAGAAGTTTCACAAGTGTTCATTAAATGTTTCTCAAATCTCACTTTCTGATCCTAGTGCAATGGAAAATTTACTTTAGCTAATTTTTGCTTGTTTATAAATTATTATTTTTATTTCCTGATCTTGCATACCAGACCTGCTATATTCACTTTTGAAAATTTTATTGTTTTTTGTATATGTTAAGATTTTGTAGTTAGACAGAAATGTCATCCTCCTATAATGAGTCATTTCCTTTCTCTTCTTTCTTTTCTTTCTCTGCCTCTTTCTCATGCACATATACATACACACATCTTGCTTTATTAAATGAGTTATCATTCTAAAATAATGTTGAGGAAAAGTACAAGAGTGAGAATCTTTGTTGTTTTCTAATCTTAAAGAGTTCAATATTCCATCACCAAACATAAAGAGAACTACAGAGTTTTTTTAAAAAATGAACTTCGACAGACTGAGGGAATTCTATTCTATTCTTAAATATTTCAGAGATTTCATTTTTTTCATGAATAGCTATTGATTTTTGAAAATATTACTTAGATATCTACTGAATTTATCATATTGTTTCTTTATCATTTATTCTAGTACTGTAATAATTTATATTAGTTTACTAATAAATGTTAATTTGCAGTTTTGAATGCATTTATTTGATCATATGGTTATAATAATCTTTATATAACACTGTACACAATTTGATGAGATTGTGTTAAAGAATTTTGCTTCTGTGTTCAAGAGGAATAATGGTCAATAATTTTCTCCTCTACAATGCAGTTTCTCAAGTTTGGTTTCTTAAACTATTTGAGATAGTGTCATAAAATCAATTTGGAGAGTTGTCTCCTCTGTCAGATTCTAAAAGAGTTTAGATAAGAGCAGTATTGTTGCTTATATAAATATTTGATATAGCTCACTCAATACAATATCTGTAACAAAATTTTTTCTTTGAAAAAAGTTTGAATGGCAGTTCAATACTTTAAATTGATATGTATCTCAGCAGAGTGTCCAGCTTTGCTGGTTAATTTGGGTCATTTGTGTTCCTCAAGTAATTTCCATGTATTCTAAGTTGTTGTATTTGGTGGCATACTGTTATTTTAATATTGAATACTTGCATTTTTATTGTTAGTAGGATTGGTAGTAATGTTTAGTCTTTTTTTTTAAAGATTTATTCATTTACTGGAAAGGCAGAATAACAAAGATGGAAAGACAGAGAAAGAGATCTTATATCTGCTGGTTCACTCCCCATTGTCGACATCAGCCAGAATTGGTCCAGGCCAAAGCAAGGAGCCAGGAATTCCATCCAGGTCTCCCACCTGGGTGGGAAGGATGCAAGTACTTGATCCATCATCTGCTGCCTCATAGAGTGTGCATTAGCAGAAATCTAGATCAAAACCAGAAGTGGGCTTGATCCCAAGTATTTCAATATGGAATGTGAGACTCCCAAGTGTGACTTAACCTGTTAGGCTGTGTTTCCTCTTCCACTTCTGATTTCAGTAATTTGTATTTACTCTTTACTACTACTACTATTATTATTATTATTCAACTGTATAGGGGACTATCAATTTTAAAGATCTCTCCCAAGATATGACTTGGCCTTTGTTAATTTTCATTGTTTTCTATGTTATTTATTTTTTGCTTATATTTATTTTTCTTACACACATATTGTTTTAGTTTTTTCTAACTTCTTAAGTAAGATGATTATCTTATTGATTTGTTAACCTTTTTTATAAGAGTATAAACATTTAAACTTGAAATTGCTTCAAACCTTGCTTTTGCTATATGCTGCAAAATCTTTCCCAGTCCATTCAAGTTGAAATGTTTTATAATTCATCTCCTAATTTTTGTCTTCATCTAATGTTTCTATAAATATATATTACTTAATTTCAAGATACCAAGCATTTTTCTCTATATTTCTTGTGATTACTATCTAATCTCTTCATGATAAAATTAGAAATATGCTGTCCAATATTGCGATATATTGGAATTCTTTGAAGTTTTTAGGATTCTGCAAGGAGTCTATCAGTAAAAATGCAATACATTGATTTTCCATAATTTTTACTGGAATAGTGAATTGCTTGTTAAGCATTGTATTCTTGGGACGGTGCTTGTCTTGCAGGTCAAGATACTGGTTATGATGCTCATGTCACACACTGAAGTGCTTGGGCTTGATTCCTGGCTCTGGCTTCTGATTCCAGCTTCCTGCCAATGCAGACCTTGGAAGGCTGTGTGAATGATCAATTTAGCTGGTTTCTTGCTTCCAACGTGGGAGACCTGAATTCAATTCCCAGCTTCCCAGTTTGGATATTGAACCATGTGTACACGCCTTTCTCTGTGTCTGTCTCTCAGATAATTTGTTTAAAAATTAATTGTATTCTTAAAAAACAAATCTGGGGGCCTGTGGTGTGGTACAGTGGGTAAAGCCACCGCCTGTAGAGCCAGCAACCCATATGGGCACCAGTTCGAGTCCCAGCTGCTCCACTTCTGACCCAGCCCTCTGCTATTGCCTGGAATAGCAATAGAAGATGGTCCAAGTCCTTGGGCCCCTGCACCCACGCGGGAGTCCCTGAGGAAGCTGCTGACTCCTGGCTTAAGGTAAGTGCAGCTCCGGCCAATGCGGCAAATTGGGGAGTGAACCAGCAGATGGAAGATTTCTCTCTCTCTCTCTCTTTCCTCTCTGCCTCTCCTCTCCCTGTATAACTCTGACACTCAAATAAAATAAATAAATCTTAAAAAAAAAAACCCAAATCTGTACTCTTTGGTATACTTTCATACTGTTTTGTACCCTAGAAACATAGATTATCTTACAATGAGGTGGTTTTTCTTACAACAAAATGGCTAGCTTTGATTTAAAGTTCTGTCATTCATTCCTGTAAAGTTAATATTGTACAGTCTGCCAGAGCTACACACACACACACACACACACACACACAATCACATATGCAAGGCTTGTACATTTTTGCTGGAAATAGCCATATCTTTGAATGAAGTACTTTGAATCATCATGACATTTGCTGCTTCTATTTCTTTTTCTATTCTTGGTTCTCAGACTTTCTTCTCCTGCCAGTGTGTTCAGATTTCTTGTGTGACAGGTGGCTACCATGCCTACCCATGTTACATCTGATTTTAAATAAGTGGCACTGAGGTGATTGGTGGCTCATCAAATCCCACATATCTTAACTGTCAGCTTGAAACATGCTATGTTTAAGTGACAATCATTTTAGAGAGATATCAGTTACCTGATCTAGTGACTCCAATGCAGTATCATGTCAGCCACAATGCTGGCAGTTTGTTGTGGATGCTGTGCAGTTGCATGGTTTAGATTTTGCCACTCAAAGACACTATCTGGTTCCAAGGAATTGCAGAAATGCATGGATGATAATTAGCAGTTTTTGCAAACAAGCTGTTTATTAAACACTTTCTGATAAGTTAATTAATAATCACGTGGAATTACTTTATAAAAATCATGGAGAATAATTAAAAGATATGTTTCTTTGGGGATGAAAAGTTTTTTTAAGTCCATGTATATGAGAGTTCTTCAAAAATTAGAAATATGTATTATAAAAACCTATGCACAGGTTACAAACATGTTGGCACCAAAATAATCTTATCCTTTAATTCCATTTTCATTAGGTTTTTGAAGTATGATTGAAATGTACTTGTGCTGGCTATATTTAAAAGAAAAAAAACTCAATATGCAGGAGACGAGTAGTTTGCATGGCAAAAGAAATAAATATTCACACTTATTCAATTTTTCTTTTATAAAATATTTTGTTGTGATATCAGATCTTGAATAATTTCATATGATGCCAAATTTCATTTGTGGGCCTTATTATTTAGTGTCTTAAAGCTATACTTAAATTATTCCCCCATGTCGCTCCCCCTCTTCGTGGAGGAACGTCACAGGACCCTGCACTGTTCTTTTGTCTGCTCGGCCCTCCCTGGGTTTGCTGCTGGTTCTTCCCGGGTTGGCTACTGACCCTTCCACCTCCGTGGAAGGGCGGTTCCCCCTGCCACTTTCCCCACTTCCGTGGGGGAGCGGCACACCGCCGGCCAGCTCTCTCGGGGGCTGCTCAGGTGTTCCTTCAGATAGATGTTCCTGGTGCATGTTGTCTCTCTCCTCCTTTATAGTCCTCTTCCACCAATCCCAACTCTGCTACCCACACGCCGAGTACGCTGCTCTCCTCCAATCAGGAGCAGGATCAGCTCCTGCAGCTCAGTCAATCAAATTGGCGAGAGGCAGCTGTGTAGAAGCTATTTACTCCTCTCCCAGCGCCATATTGTGGGAGAGCAGATGCATAGAATAAGTCTTAATTCGAGTAACTTAGTCTAGTCCGAGTTGCTCCCCACACCCCCACACTTTTGGCTATCACCAGCAAGAGTTAGAGTTTTGAAAATAGAGACATGATATAAAAGTTCAGAACAACTCTGTGGAATTTTTTACTTAGAAAAGAATATTTATCTGTTTCAATAGTAGCATTTCTCCCTTCATTTCTTATGTAATTGTTTTTCTCTCAAAACAGACCATGTCATAAAATTTGGAACAGGGAAAAATTATCAAAATACCTCAATTCTTGGGTATAATATAATTTCATAACAAAATTCAGAGTACTATTGAGTTTGCATTTCTCATGGACTGAGGCTTACCCTCTGACACGCTGAACAGAAAGTCACAAATGAGTTGAACTGAGGAAAAATAGGATGACTGCATGCAGCTAATACCCAATTCTAGATGTGGGAACATTCTCTGTGATGGACAGTAAAGTATTTGGGAAGTCACTGTAAGGCTATACAAATAATACACATAGGTAGATTTTCCTCTTTACATATTTGTATAGATATAGTGGATATAAGTAGAAAATTTTATATAGCAGAAGGACAGTGATGAAAGATATGTGTTAAGTCATGTTTGTCATAAATTACAGCATGAATAAGCACTGTTAAGTAACTAGTTATTTGTTTATGGAATCAACTAATTAATCCAAATTAAAATAAAAAAACATTCCAATTATAAATGCTGTTAAGCTCATTGAATGTATTGAAATGAAAATGTAAATTCCATCATCGAAAGAGTAACATCATTAATTCAGACATATGAATTAAAGTTCATTTTGCAGAATAAAATTAAAATTCAAGTACCTTTTTAAATTTGTAAAGAATAGGTTAATAAAGGAATGTGAATGAATTTCTTTGGAATCATTGAGAAACACCTTTTCCAATTAAAAAACTATGCGATTTTCAAAGTACAATGGGTCTCTTTCTCCAAATTAATTTTTATTCTTGCTGATTGATTTTTTCATGAATTTTCATTGGAATTAATTAATTATAAAATTTTGCACTTCCTTACTTTTTCTACAAAATATTATTCTGTGATTTTTAACTGCTTACAGTTCTGATAACAGATATTTTCTTTATAGTATCAATCCTAAATTTTATAGCTAGAAGATGAAAAAAGTTAAAAGCTATTTTAGCATATACTTTTCCAAGTTCATCTTTTGTGATCAAACTAGCTTTCAGTACAATCACATTTACCTCTTATGCCATCCATAACTTTTATCTGTCCTACTAGCACACAACTGCTTTCCCCCGAGAATATCCAAATCTGTGTCTTCCTAAGTCTTTCTACCCACTCTCCAAATCTAAGATAGCAAAATATAAAACTTCCTGAATTAACAGCTGGACGTCAAAATTCAATCCGCTTCTGTTAAATCATTAAATTGGGTTTTATGTTGTCTTGTAAGAGTATTTAGAGAATTTCCTACGACACAAACTTTCAATTCTAAATCTAAATAAAATAAATATAAAATAAAACCAAACTAAGAAGATGTAATTTAATTTGCTGTCTGTCTTGAGAAGAGAAATGCTTTGAGGTGAAACCTTTGTTTTCCAATTTTATTTTAACCAACTTGGTGCCACTTTCCATCTTTGAAGCCAATATTCACTTGAGTTCATCCCAGAAGTTTAGATTTTCATGAACATTTGACAATCTGTAATTGAATGCTTGCAGGCTAAAGGGGTTTTGCTCTTTCATTTGATGGATTGTGTCATGGCAGAGTTTGGCAGTGCATTTTATTTGACCTTTCTCCTTAACTCCATTCATCTTAACCCCCTTGTCATATGAGTGATGGGCCATCATAATGTGATGGAAGACAAAACTTCAAAGGGATGCATCACCTTGTCAGATAAATGCAGATGAAAAATCATTTCTCTAAAAAATGTTTTGTGAGTTAGATGAGAGCTTAGGCTCAATTAGATTGTACTATTGAAAAGTAGAAGCAGCAGCAATTTCAGGATCAAATATGACTCCTGGAATGACTCTATTGGTATTGCTAAGTGAGACTCAATGATTTTTATGATCTTTCCTAAAGATTAGAAAAGTGACAAGACACAGATTTTTGCTTATGCAAAAGTAATAATGAAAGAAAACAGTTAAAGAGGTATGTAAACACCCTATGACACTGTTAACACTTATAAAGAGCTTGCCACACTCTAGAAGTATCCCCTACAATTTATACTTGATTCTGTAAAGAATTTTGATGAAACTGAAGTTGGGGACTTTTGTATTCCTTGAGCAGAAATCATCTATCTACCCACAAAGCAGTTATCACTGAGCTCGGGAAAAGAGTAGAGCTCCACATCTTTTGTAGGTCATTCATCTCAAATCCAAGACTTTTTATTACAAAGTCCTGAACGATTCCCTGCTTTGTGTGTTTATACCAAGAGACAGAGGCCATTCATATTGTAAATCAATGAACCAGTTTCTATTTTTGGCAGGATCAGCAGTGATTGAGCAACAGAATACGAGCAGAGTAAAGATGTTGACCTGACACATTTTTATCTCTTCCAATGTGAATTTCTCCTTTTCATAGAACAGAGAAATATAAAAGACAAATTTGCCACAATATAGAAATATTATCACCCTGGAACAGAAATGGAAGGAAGCAATGAGTCCTCTATGCCACAGATTACCTGACAATATTGACGTTTTAAGAAAGTCCAACTATATCTACACACATAAGTGAATACATACATATATTGACAATTTTTGATTATTCATATGTTTAGTTATTCCAAGTCAGAAAAGAAATATTGTTTTGAATACTACACCCACACAAAAAGAATAACAAAAATAGACTTACACATTTAAATTTTAATATATCTGAATTAAGATCACATATACACACAGAAATAAGGGATGCATTTCTATATTATCTCTGACTGTATTATGTATTTAAATTATGTTAGACATTTTATCCAATTCTCTCTTATTCACAAAGATATCAAATAACTGATTCAAAGTCATTTGAAAGGATGTTTTAGGGCTGTGGATGTTAGGACACTTTGTGCTCTGCTTTTATAATTTCCTTTTTGTTCCCTAACAACCGTTTTTGTGGAACAATGTTTACTGGCATGAATGAATTCCAGCAACAAATGATATTTATATTCAGTTATTACATCATATAGAATTATTAGTCTCATTTTATTGCTTTTAAAATTTAAGTACCATTATGTAAATTATATATATAATATATATTTGAACTCACAATTATTTTGACTCTAAATTCTGAAAGCTAAATTTTTCTGCTCCCTTAAGTATTTAGTTGCCATCACCATTATTTTTAACACTACAGCAGATTTAAAATACAATAAATTTTAAAGTACAAACTATTGCTTCCACTGGTATGTAGGAATCATGCTAACAAACAGGTTTGGAAATTAAAAATATACTATTTTTAACACTGGCTTTTATGTCAATAAGATGCTTAAGTATTACCAAGGATTACAGAATCTATCTCAACCACACATCTCCCTGTGGTTACTCTGAGGCTCTGCTTCAAGTTTTTCCAAAGAGTTGTTCTCTAATGCTCTTGTCATGCAACATTGTATGCTATTATTGTTGTTGTTGTTATTGTAGGGAATACTGTGTTTAACCAAGATAAATGCTTTTAAGGAAATGTACAGTTTAAAAATTAATTATGGGGGTGGCATTTGGCCTAATGTTTAAGATATTGGTTTAGACACCTATGTTTGATATTAAAATAATTGTGTTCAACACATGGCTCCAGCTCCTAATTCCAATTTCCTGCTAATGTGGACTCTGGAAGGCCAAAGTAAAGGCTCAAGTAGTTGTGTTTCTGCCATTCATGTAGGAGACATGAATCGAGTGCAGTGCCCAACTTCAGTTTAGACACCTGGGCCGTGTGATCACTTGAAGAGTAGGAATGGAACCTGGGAATGGGAGGAGCTCTCTCCATCCTTCTGTCTACCTGCTCAAATAAATAATTCTAAAAATATTAAGTGTACACATGACCAAACACCAATGTGTTTAGGACCTTGAGTATTTGTCAGTATTCTCAAAGCTCTTCATAAAGACCACAATTATTTCCATTAGCCCTATGAGCAACCATTATGCTAAATTTCATACTAATTGTTTACTTGCTTTGCTTTTGCCTTTTTTGCTGATTTTCAAATGTCTGTCAATATATTATAGTTTATTTAATAGACTATTAAATACAATTAAACTCTATACATTCATTTTTTCTTCATAATGCACCTATTGTTGAATTTTATCTTTCAAAACTACTTTTATTTTCATTTTATTGAAAGGCAGAAAGACAAAGGGACAAATAGAAACACACGCACACACATACACATACACACAGATTCCATCTAGTTCATCCCTAAATGTTTGCAAATGCCAGGGCTAGGTAAGGCCAAAACAAGGAGCCCAGAACTCAGTCTGGGTCTCCCATATGTGTGGTAGGGACACAAATGGTTGAGCCATCATCTGCTGCCTACCAGAATATATAAATCAGGAAGTTGAATTGGAAGCAATGTAGCTGAACTCACCAGGCACATTGACAGGGGATATGGAAGTCTCAAAACTTAGCCACTGCACCAAATACCTTGAGTGTTTATATTTAGTGTATTTTATATGAATATATTAATTCATTTACATTTCTATAACTTTCATATCAGAATGCATTTACTTCTAGTGTTGGCCACACATAGAGTGTTTTTAGAATTTGCTCATGCCATTCATGAAGATTGTTGTCCATATCTTCTGATTCAGAAATGCATAGATTTTCTTGGACTATAAACCTGGAAATAGAATCATTAATCACAGACTGAACACATCTTCAGATGGAACACATCTTCCACTTTTTAAATGCTTTCTACCTGTTTTCCAGTCATTGTTATGAAAATAAAAAATACCTGGAATTCTTATTTTTTTCTTTCCAATCTGATGACTATATTGTAATATTTCTCTCTGGATTTTATTTTAATCTTCTTAATAGTAATAAGGTTAAACATTACTTAGTTCATTAATTATTATTTGTCTTTATTCTCTCACTTGTAAGCAGTCTGCTCAAATTATCTTTTTTTTAAATGGTTTTGATTTTTGTTATACTGACCTTTTAAACCTATATTTTCTGGATCCTAAGATACTAGGTTAAATAGGAGTCAAGTCTCCCTTCTTACTGTTTGGCCAATATTTTAACTTTGTTTTAGCTCATTTTAAATTACTTTTTAAAAAATGTTTGATTAATATCTAATACCTGCTCACTTTATGGGATGGAGTTCAATACTGCAACACATATGCATAGCACAAACAACATACTGTACAATTTGTCTTTCCTTTATTTGATATTTTCTGTGTATTTGCAATCTATGAGGGAATCTTTTCTAGTTTTTTTAAATAGAGTATATAATATATTAGTTTGAACTATGTCATCTCACTGTGCTGTGGAATACTAGAACCCATAACCTATCTTCAGTTACATTTTGGAACCTATCATCCAGTCTCCCTCATCATCCCCCCATCCTTCTCAGTCTCCATTATTCACTATTTTCAAGTTCACATAACCTTCATATAGAAATATATTTGTCTTTCTGAGTCTGCTTTATATCACTTAACATTATTATGGTCTCCAATTCCATTCATTTTGCTGTAAGTATCAGGAGTCTGTGCTTTTTTGTTATGACTGAATAATATTCCATCATGTTTTTCTTTATCTATTCATCCATTGATGGACTTCTAGCTGATTCCATACCATTTTAAATAGTGCTGCAATGAATATTGGAATAAAGGTATCACTTTCATATGCTCTTTTATTTCCTTTGGACATATACTCAGAAGTTCAAGGGCTGGATCTTGGGGTACATCTAGTTCAGTATTTTGAGGAACCCCCATTCTGTTTTTCATATCAGCTGTACTAATTTACATTCCCAACCAGCAGTGCATAAGGGTTCCCTGTTCTTGACATTCTTGTTGCTTTTTTTTTTTTTTATCGTTTGATGAGAGCCATGCCAATTTGAGTGACATCATAAGCCATTGTGGTTTACTTCACTTTAAATTTAGATAATCTGTATTTTAAGGTCTTCCACATTAATTCCTCTATTTCTTTCCCTTTAGCCTATTTCTCTTTATTTTAGAAGTCTCAATGGAGTTGGAAATGTGAAGATATTGTAATATATTATTTTCTATATCCTTTACAGAATTGACTTTACTTTTATATCTGAAGTCAGCTGGGATTGTGTTTTGTTTACAATGTATACAGAAATAATTTTTTCTACATGGATGCTGCATTATGCCATAATCATTTTTTGAAAAAAAAATCTTCTTCTATCAATATGCACTTTTTTATTTGTCGTTCTTTTATTGGTAACTTACCTAAAAGGAATGCTTTATCGATGTCACAAAAACTGGTTATTAAAAAGCATATGGCTAAAAATTCAGTACCTGTTGTGGCTTCGTACATCTGTATTACCCTATGCTGAAAAGAGTTTTAAATGCTGAAATATTTTTTACCTCTTTGCTCTCTGTTTTTTTTAATGAGAATAATCTTAAAGTTGTTGGAAATGAGAGAAAAGGCTAACAGCACTGCAATCTTGAAGACCCTAAAGCCAGAATTCATGATTAACATACCTGCCTCTTGAAAGTTTTAGTTTTTAACCTGTCCATATTATGGAAAAGCCAATTAATAATATCTGTGTGGTGAGATGCTGACAGTTTGGAATTCAGAGTAGGGGATAAATTTAACGATGAAATGTTGTAAGTTACAACTTGTAGCTTCATTTTCTATGATAAAACCTTGGCCTTCTAGCAAGTGCATGTGGCATTTCTCCACAGCAGTTAAGGTTCCATAGCCCCTGCACCCACAGGGCTCAAGTTCAGATCTCAGCTCTACCACGTTCTAGCTGCGTGACCTGGGACAGCCAGCCTTGCAGTGCCTCAGTTTTCAGATCTTTATTCTGCAGCTGCTGTTTCAAGGATGAATTTGTCAAGTCAAAGACTTCAAATAGTACCTGGCATAATGTAAGCACTCTACAAATGCCAGTTATTTTATGAGTTTTATTCATATATCAAAATTGCTTTACTGTTAATAGTAACTTTGAGTAACTGCTATCGGTAGATTAAATACGAACTTTTGCAACTCTTTTTTTTTTTTTTTTTTTTGACAGGCAGAGTGGACAGTGAGAGAGAGAGACAGAGAGAAAGGGCTTCCTTTGCCGTTGGTTCACCCTCCAATGGCCGCCGCGGCCGGCGCGCTGCGGCCAGCGCACCGCGCTGATCTGATGGCAGGAGCCAGGTACTTATCCTGGTCTCCCATGGGGTGCAGGGCCCAAGCACTTGGGCCATCCTCCACTGCCCTCCCTGGCCACAGCAGAGA
This sequence comes from Oryctolagus cuniculus, assembly GCF_051225735.1. Taxonomy (NCBI): domain Eukaryota; kingdom Metazoa; phylum Chordata; class Mammalia; order Lagomorpha; family Leporidae; genus Oryctolagus; species Oryctolagus cuniculus. The sequence continues at coordinate 28,873,823 of NC_142880.1, read as the reverse complement.
GCTGGCCTGGAAGAGGGGCAACCGGGACTGCCGGCGCTGCAAGGCAGAGGATTAGCAAGGAGAATATCAAGTAACCAGGTGCACTTGAGTTTGTCATAACTTGTCCTTTCCACTTAGCCTGTTTACTAATTTATCATTTGATCATTGAACAGTGCTTTAAATATTACAGTTGTGTAATGCATATTATCAGTTAAGCCAAACTGCCTTCATCACCACCCTTCCTCTTCAAAATATCCTAGGATAATTTTGGACCATCCATTTTGAAGTTCTTTATGTGATTTAATAACCAGATGAATAAAGTTTACAAATAATTTGAATTATTTAAATCTATTGATATTTTACATAAGGCAACATCATTTATTTATTTATTTATTTTAGATTTTTTTTATTTGAAAGACAGAGATACAGAGTGAGGTAAAGATAGAGAGAGAGGTCTTCCATCCACTGGTTCACTCCCCAATTGGCTGCAACAGCTGGAACTGTGCCGATCTGAAGCCAGGAGCCAAGAGCTTCTTCCGGATCTCCCACATGGATGCAGAGGCCCAAAGACTTGGGCCATCTTCTACTGCCTTTCCAGGACATAGCAGAGAGCTGGATTGGAAGAGGATCAGACAGGACTAGAACCAGTGCCCATATGGGACGCCGGTGCTTCAAGCCAGGGCTTAACCCGCTGTGCCACAGCACCGGCGCCAAGGCAACATCATTTATATTTTGAATTGGTGACCATAATATTCCTCTACATTTGTTTAACCTGTTTTAAATGTCTTTCAATACAATTTTATAATTCTTATGTATAAAATTTTTTAGTCATTCATTAAATCTATTTTGATATGATTTTTGTTCAGAATTCATCACTGAAGCCTCATTTCCAAAGTCATCAACAGTAAAGAAATCTAAGGATATCTTTTCAGTCCTTATTTTACTTGGCCTCCAAGATAGCATTGACAGAAATTTCCTCCCCTTCCCACAACCCTCTTCCTTTATTTCTCATGAAACTATTCATTTCTGCTTTTCCTTTTACCCTGGCAGCCGTAGTTGAACTTCCTTTATCAGATATCAGGTATGAGGAATGGAAAGGTTCTTGCATAAACAGTGTTAGGAAAACTAGACATCCACAAACAGAAAAATGAAATCAGACCTACTTTATCTCATATTTTAACCAAAAATCTACTGGATTATAGACTGATTTTTTAAGACCTAACACTATGAAATTTCTAGAAGAAAATGTTGGGGAAAATTCTGTGGTGTGGACAATGCTTTTGTGGAGATGAACCTCAAAGCAAAGGCAACAAAAGCAAAAATAGTCAAGGGAGATTACATCAAACCACAAAGCTTTTGAATACTCAATGAGACATACATCTAAGTGAAAAGATGATCTAAAAGATGGGAGAAAATATTTGTAAACTGTAGTTCTGATAAGTGACTAATATTCAAAAATTATTAAGAAAAACAACCTAATATTAAGAAAATATCCTAGTTTCAAAATGATCTAACAACTGAATAGAGATGTGTCAATGGGATCAATACAAATGGTCAACAAATGTATTAAAAAGGGTTTGACATCACAATCATCAAGGAAATGCAAATTAAAATCATGATGAGTCATCACACCAAATCTGTTAGAATAGCTTTCATCATTGAGTGTTGGCTATGATACGGGGAAGGGAACAAGGGTATGCTTGACAACTGTTGCTGGGTATGTAATGCACTACAGCCATTCTGGAAAACAGCGTGTAGCATACTCGTACAATTTCAGAAAGGAATGGGTATTGTGATGCAACAGGGTAAGCCAGTGCTTGGGCGCTCTCATCCCACATCAGAGTGCCCAAAGTCTAGGCCTGTTCCTGCTTCTGATTCAGATTCTTACTGATGCACTTTGGAGGCAGGAGATAATGGGTTAAGTACCTGATGCCCTGCAAACCTTATGGGGGAACCTGGATGGAATGCCTGGCTCCCCAGTTTTTGCCTGACCCAGCCATAGCAGTGCAGGCATTTGGGGAATAATTCCATGGATTTCTTGGTCACTCTGTCTTTCAAACAAATAAATAAATTTAAAAGATCTATTATACAACATAGTGATTATAATGTATTGCATTCTTGAAAATACTAAGTGAATATAAAGTGTTCTCATCACAAAAATGATAATTATGTTTGACAATGCATATGTTAAATAGCTAGATATAACCATCTCACAGTGTTTATAAACTTCACAACATCATGTTGTATAAGGTAAATACAAATATTTCTGTCAATTTAAAATATAAAAGTTAGAGGTTGGAGCTATGGCATAGTAGGTCAAGCATCCACCTGCAGTGCCAGCATCCCATACGGGTGCCAGCTCATCTCTCAGCTGCTCTGCTTTCTGGGATAATAGTGAATTATGGCCCAAATGCTTGCCCCCCTGTACCCATGTGGATCTTCTGGCTTTGGATTAACTCAGCTCCAGCCCTTGTGGCCATTTGGAGAGTAAATTAAAGGATGGAGGATCTCTCTCTGTCTCTCCTTCTCTCTGTAACTCTTCCCTCCAGTAAATATTTTTTTAAAAAATTAAATAAAATTAATTTATTGGAAAACTGAAAATGATTATGTAACAGTATGATAAGCAATTGAGAATAAATAACATAATTATTTCATGCATATATACTCATGCACACTCCACAAATATATATATATGAGAAACTACATTTACAATGCAGATTTAATTTTCCTTACATCGTTCTGGGTCTAGAACTTCCTTGTACATGAGAGTTATTTAAAAAATTCTGTTCAATGATTCTGTGTATCTGAAGAGTGTGTGAGTATGCCTGTTTCTGTCAGGTGGTGTACACTAAAGTAATAGTCAAGTGAACTGATGTTAAAGTTGCCTTCCCCTAGCAAGCATTCTCATTGGTTTTTGATTAAATATGTCTATATTGGAAGTTGGCTGTGTTTGAATCAGTCATCCAAAACATCATTATGGCTTTCCCTAGTCTAAAAATGATTGTTCAAAAAGCATTTTCTTAGATCTTAGCTAAACTAAATGCCTCTGAAGACTAAAAATTGCAGAATGTGCTGAACAAGCTAGAATTACAGAGGAAACATTAAAAGGAAACAAAGTACATTAAAGAGAAGCTGAGGTATCATCACATAAATCTGTTTTCACAGATAGGTAGGAAGATAGGTAAAGTTGTGTAGATAGGTAGTTATGTCAGTAGACAGATTATTGATAGATGGATGATAGATGATGCGTAGATAGATAGATGACAGACAATAGATGACTGTGTGTGTGTGTTTCTCTTTGTAGTTTTTTCACAGTCCTTACATGGTCATCTGGACTGCTGTGTTTTTTAGAAGATGACTGTTTTCAAACAATTAGCTTTTCATACTAAAACCATTTGCATCATTTGATAACCAAAGCTTTCAACATTACCTTTTTGCCTTCTCAGCAACATTTTTTTATTGAATCATCATAATATACAAGATTTGCCATGATGCATACCTAACTAGAATTATGTAAATCTTACAATTCCTATTTGGAGTATAATAACTTAATGATAATAGGGTCATATAGATAAAAATATGAGTTGGTGCGAGAATAGTGCACACACACACACATATACACATGTGTTTTTGTGGGGAATATGCTTTGCTATGATTGTGCCTGATCACTAAAACAACATTGAGCTTAAATAGCTAAAACTATGGAAGAGAATAAAAAATATAAAAACAAAATAATATGTATATAATTGTGTTTTCTACTTTATATACAACATTTCATAGGAATCTGATTTTTTAACCTGTCCTCCTCAACCATTTTAGATATTCTTTTCCTTGAAAAGAAATGAGATCACCTGTTCCCTTTTCCACTGTATAACATCTCCATGTTGAAAATCCCTAAAAAGATTATTTTAGAAATTTAACTGTTACAAACGTTATGCTAAATGATAATGGTTTCTTTTCAAATGTTTCTTTTACCACAAAACTTTTCCTATTTCCCACTTACTTTTTTCCCTGTGTGTATATATATATGTATATACATAAATATATGTTTTAATTTATTTGAAGAGAACAAGAGAATAGATTTCACGTATCCCATATATACAGTTTTAAGAATATAATGATACTTCCCCTCTTCTCTCCCTCACCCTCTCCCTCTCTCCCTTTCTCTCTCTTTCCACTTTCCATGCAATAACTTACTTTCAATTTGCTTTATAGTTATAGGCTTAATCCTCAACTAATTAAAGAATTCAACAACTAGAAAGTAGAAAGATCACTGTTCTGCAGGAATATAGACAAAGGCTACAAAAAGTAATCAAATCTCAAGATGTCAATTTCAGTCATACGCGTTACATTTTTTGAACTTTATGTGTTAGCTAGCACAAATCAAAGGAAACAATATATTCCTCTATGGGTCTGGCTTATTTCACTAAGTACAATGATCTCCAGTTGCATCCATTTTGTTGCAAAAGATAGGACTTCGTTCTTTTTATTGGCTGAGTGGTATCCCATCATGGATACTGGGTATAGTATTCTAGGACAACAATTTCTTTATTTTGGGACTTGCACTGTGTCTCTCCATTCTCTCTTAGCCTGGAGGGTTTCTGATGAGAAATCAATATTTAGTCTAATTGTGGATCCTCTAAAGTTAATCTATCACATTTTCTTAACTTCTGAATTCTTTTCCTTCTTTTGAAATTCTGTAAGTATAGGGGTTTATAACCACTAGATCATTTAGAAACTTAGGAATTGTTAGTTAATGAAAATGACCTTTTGAATTTTGTGATACCTATTTAAATTGGAAGTCATGTTAAATAATTCAAACCTTTTTTATAACGAATATGATAAAAATATTCATCATGGTATTCGGTGATCTCATGTAAATTACATCTCATGACAAATTCAATATATGATAACCAATATATGATTAAAACTGCTTTGAAAGCATCAAACCATATTTTGATAATATTGCCTGTATTTTTTCATGATTTTCAACAATATTTCACTTCTAAGACGTTAGGAGGGCATATCAACTATTTATTCTTTGAATTGAAAAACTACCAAAATATTATGCATTTGTTTTGTATCAAGTTACAGTGAAACTTGTCACTATTTTTACTGAATTACTAAGATCTAGTTGGGTGGATCTGGAAAGCAGTGAGATAGAGGATCAAATATTGAAATCAAATATTGGCAGTTTTTAATAAAATGGTGCTGTGTTGCCAGTGCTTCAGTGCAACTCCATGCTTTGTTTTCTGTAATTGGCCCAAACTGTTCTATTACCATTTTGAACAAGCATTCAGCACTGGGGTTAGAAATGTTGAGTTTAACAATTTCGATGCCTACGGCCAATGATTCTCTCTGGTGGTGACTTTGTGGCATGTCTAATTAATTGCCCACAAAACTAAGCTTGAAATGGCAAGTAATGTAATTTAAAAACAAACACTCAGAATAATAAAAGATTTGTAAGGTTAGTCATCTCTCAAATTTCAAAGGCAAAAAAACCTATGAATATATTTGAAATATTATATATATGGCATATTAGAAATACTATTATTTAATTAGCACAACAAAAACAGAATACAAATCACCACACAAAATGTGAAATTACTTTTTTAAACCTCTATTTTCATCAATGTGTTATTTTAGCATTTCTTCATGCAGGCAAATGGCCCTAACAAATCTTTTAAACTTGTCTAATACTCTTAAAACATTTAAGCATCACTTTTGAAATAACTAATATAAAATAATTGCCCTGTGTAAATACACTTTAAATGTTCAAAATTAACATTATTTTTGGATGCAGCAGAAGAGAGACAAGCCAGTCTGGAAACTAGTGACACCCTCAGGACAGTCTGGATTTTAGCTGGCCTCAGAGAATATTTACAAAAACTGATGAAATTTCATCATTACAGCTCTCAGTGATTGAAGCCAGCATATCCAATAAACCTCTATTGAACTTTGTGCTGAGGTTGTGAGTATGATGCAGAGATAATTTGGAGTATGGTGGGAGTGCTTTGTTTTGCTCATAATGAGTTTTTGGCCAAAAAAAAAAGGTCTTATAAAATAATGGGACCGATTTTCTTTCTGGTCTCATAAAGCTTATAAAACTGCTTATAAAATGACAAAGAAAGAGTTTCTAATATGTTGAGCATGGTGAACTTGATGAAGTCAGCATTCATGTATTGTCAACTTTGAAGACAGCAGGAGAAAACTGACATTTTTGGTATATTGATTAGAGTGTGAGCTTCAGAAATATGCAACCACATTTGGTAGAAAAACATTATGTTAAAGTTTCCTGTAGTATCTTAAATCTTTGTATCAACTCCATATATCATCATGTTTAATATTACAGTTTTCCTTAGGGGAAAGAGTTTCAAATCATTTTCTTTTGAACTGAGAGCACAAGTCAATCAAGCTATATGTCTCTGATCACTGAAATATGACAAAGATTATGATTTTCTATTTTCAGCTCAGTTTCTGTAAAAAAAGAATTTTTCAAATTACAATTATATCATGTTCCATTGATTCATTTATTTTAAGAATACATAGATTTATTATCAGTCTTTTCAGGAGAAACAAATGAGTTTCTTGCAAGTATATAAGTGAATTATCTGTAAAATCAACTTTGACAAGGAACTCATAATTTTATGCATCTAAATAATAAAGACTCCTTGTTTATCAAAAAATTGAAAGTGCAAAGTCTCAACTAGAGCTGATTAAGATTTTTATTGATGTGTAATAATGATAATTTAAAATAAGAAATCATAACCAGGACAGATTCTATTATAAGACATAGTTAATAAAACAATGACTGCTTATTCAGTTTAAAGACACAATTCAAAGGACATGAGTTATTTAATTCACAACAAACCTATGAGGTAAGAGTGAAATTAATGCTAAGATCAAAAAATTAATAGCAAACCGAGTGTTTCAATTTGATATTTTGGAGTCAGAGTAGCATTCTTATGCATCTTGCTACCAGCTACTCTTTCAATTAAGACAAATATGTAAACTTGAAAATTACATAAAACATGTCAAAGCTACAGTTGAAAGATGCATTCTATAGCTTCTGTGGTACAGTTTGAATCTTGTTTCTTGGCCTCTAGCCTATTTGTACAACTCTCTGTATCTCTTAGATGTCATTAAGGGAAAGCAGTGGAGGATGGCCCAAGTCCTTGGGCCCCTGCCCAACCATGGGAGACCCGGAGAAAGCTCCTGGCTCCTGGCTTCAGATCAGCGCAGCTCCGGCTGTTGAGGCCAGCTGGGAAGTGAACCAGTGGATGGAAGACCTCTCTTTCTGTCTGTCCTTTCTCTGTGTAACTCTGAATTTCAAATAAGTAAATAAATCTTTTTTTAAAAAAAGGGTATTGTATATTTTAGTAGTATTGTAAATGGTAGATGGTGTTTTATTTATACTTTATGATTTAACAATTTAGATATTAACATGATTTTTTAAAGTTGGGAAAGAAAATAAACTTCATAGTTTTAAAACTTAAAAGTTATAGAGCTGGGACCAGTGTTATGGCATGGTAGATAAGCAGCTGCCTGTGACGCTGGCATCCCATATGGGTACCAGTTCATGTACCAGCTGCTCCTCCTCTGATCCGACACTCCTAATGGCCTGGGATAGCAGTCAAGGATGGCTCAAGTGACTGGGTCCCTGCCGCCTATGTAGAAGACCTGAAAGAAGCTCCTGGCTCCTGGCTTAGGACTGGCCCAGCCCTTGGCTGTTGCAGTCATCTCGGGAGTGAACCAGCAGAGGGAAGACCTCTCTTTGTGTCTCTCTCTGTGTCCCTCTGTCTCTCTGTATCTCTGACTTTCAGATAAATAACTAAATCTTTAAAGAAATTATGGAGCTCTACATATATTTCCTTAAATGTTTCATTTAAAAATTTGAATATTTCTAGTTGATTGTGAGGAAAAAAACACATTTGGTAGCTTTGAGTGCTCAAAACAAATAGGACTCTGTTCCTTCAAGTGCTGGTGCTAAAATTAAAGAAATTTTCAATCTCATCTTTGTGGCAATGAGTCTCATAAAAAAGACCATTTTTCTCTAATAACATTTACATAGCTTATTTTCAGAATGAAACTTCAGATTTCTTCCTCTTGGAATAATGCTAGTTAATTCAAATGTTTTAAATTTGGTCCTTAAGCACTAATGGTGAGCATGAAAAAAAAAATAGCTGCCTGTAATGCATGTGCATTTGCTACATAGGAATTGTAGGAACAACTGGAATGAACAAGAAATAAAAGGTCTAAGTAGAATCAGGCATGTTTTCCAAATAATTTTCATGTATGTAGTATTACTTGACTTAACATTATTTCAAAAATCATAAATTTTTTGTTTCCTGAGGATTTTCATTCTTACCAGCAGTTCTGTGACAACTCTTGGGAATTAAGCTCTGTGAATTAAAAACTGTATCCTATTGTCTGGGAATTAAGAGACCCAAGATACTGCTTAAAGGAAAGGATTATACTATGGCCTTATAAACGCTGTCTTCCCTTTTGTCTGTGCACCTTAAGCTGTGTTAGTCAAAAGAAGACAATCTCTCTCTCTCTCTCTCTCCTTCTCTCTGTTCCTTTGCCTTTCAAATAAAAATTAATAAACAAGAAGTGTACAGAATACCTTCTGGTAGTATACCATCTAGAAATGTGAAATAAATATATGATATCCCATTGTATTGTTATTATCATAATAGTTATTTTTATAAACAGACTAATTGCAGTCAAAGGGATGAAGCAGGTGTTCTAGGGCAGGGAAGCATAGTGGCAACCATGGCTATAGAGATTGGAATCGCCTCCCCTTCACCAAGAGTTGTCCGTGTCTTGAATTCTCTAGTTCATGAATAAGGAGCAGTATGATGGGAAAGGGAAATTAAGGTAGTGGATGTAATTAAGTTTGCCGATTACCTGGATTATCATGGAAGGTCCAAGAACAAATATTAGAAAGAGCAAGCAGGACACAGAAGAAGACAATCGAGAGAGATGTGAGAGGAAAAGTGCGTCAGGGGGCCAGCGCTGTGGTGCAGCCGGTGAGGCAGCCTCCTGCAGTGCCAGCATCCTATATGGGCACCAGTTCAAGTCCTGGCTGCTCCACTTCTGATCCAGCTCTCTGCTATGGCCTGGGAAAGCAGTGGAAGATGGCCCAAGTGCTCGGCCCCTGCACCTGCGTGGGAGACCTGGAAGAAGCTCCTGGTTCCTGGCTTCAGACTGCCACAGCTCCTGCCATTGTGGCCAACTGGGCAGTGAACAAGTGGATGGAAGACGCCCCCCCCCCCCCGCCTCTCCTTCTCTTTCTGTGTAAATCCAACTTTTAAGTAAATAAATAAATCCTTAAAAAAAAAGTGTGTCAGATTGGACAAGCGATTGAAGCGATTGTTAGCTTTGAAGATGGAGCAAAAGACACAGTGATCAAGGAATATCAATGGCTTCTGAATGATGGAAAAGTCAGAGAAGTGTTCCTCAGAGGAGGCTCCAGAAGACACAGGTGCCAGCCATCGTGTTGATTTTAGCCCAGCGAGAATTGTGTTGGAGTATGAATCAACAGAACATAGGATAATACATTTCTGTAGTGTGAAGCAACTAAGTATGTGGTAATTCGTTACAGCAGCAATACAAAACCAATACAACTGCTGGGAGCTGCATTTTCCAAGCAGTAAAACAGGTCTGCTGTTCCAGTTAACTCCTCAGACACACAGGCATGGACTGTGTTCATGAACAAGTGTTCAGTGGTTTTGTGCAATGCAGGGTAAGGAATCGCAAAATTTATTCCAATTTATAAAATAAGAAACAGGCCTCCACTGGAACACTGGTATTGGAAAGTAAAGGATTATGCCTCAGTGTGCACCATGGGGCAACTGGCAGAATGAACTTGGTTTCCATCAGTGCCCTAGTGCTGCACGGAGACCTGAAAAGCACCTGCTTACACATCATCTGCTTTAGAACCCCTCTTTCTGGGTATTGGACATTGTTTAAGATAGCACATCCTGTGCCAATCCTAAGCAGCCCCGTTCCATTCCCTGCAGAATAAGCCCTGAGAGCCGAAGGTCACTGTGCACTAGCAATAACCGCAGTATTTTAATGAGTGATCCAAGGAAAAAGACTGAGCTATGGAATATAGCTTGAGATGCAATTAATTCAAACTGTTGCTAAGATAAATCGGGACGCAAGTAATAGGAAAGTCAAGTCCCCTTTTGCTGTTACCTATAATTGTGTTCTCAGGATACAAATAATGAGAGGATAAGAGTCAATCAGAGTCAAATATGCTAGGAAACTGCTTCAGCTCAGTGTTGCCAAAGTTGGCATCACATTGAGCTGTCTCTGGCATTTAACTGCCAACAGCAGAAATAAAAGCCACGGAGTGAATCATCACATGGAGATCTTGAACTCTGCAAAAATTGTTCATTCATGAATTGGCACAAGGTAGATAGAAGGCACCTAGTACATAGAATGAATTTCATAGTAGGAGTAAATAATTGCTCAATTTTAAAGCTTATTCGAAAAGTAGAACTAAAGACTGAAGGAGAGGAAGAGAGAGAGAGGCAGAGAGAAGAGACAGAGAGAGAGAGGTGGAGAGAGATATTGATTTAGAATCCAAGACAGAAAAAAGTAAAACCTAGCGAGAGAGACAGAGACAGACCCAAAAGGAGAGAGCTTCCTTCTGCTGGTTCATTCTGCACACACCATCCATGTCCACAGGTTAATCCAGGAATGGAAGCAAGGAGCTGGGAACTCAGTCTAGGTCTCCCACATGGGTGGCAGTATCTCAGCCCCTAAGTCATCACCACTGCCTCTCAGAGTCTACATTAGCAAGGATCTGGACCCAGGTGCCACGGACCTACATGGAAGCCATGTTCCCTGACACAGAATGAGGAGTCTTAACCACTTGACTACACTCTTACCCCGGGACTATAATTTTAATGAAGAGATTTCTAGATTTTCCCCAAGGTCTATATATGAAAAATGCATAAAACAAAGGGAAAATTAGGCTCATTCACATGCAGTATATATATCACTTTCAAACCAGATGTATTAATTTTGCAGCTAGAAACCAGAGTACAACATGGTCATTGGATTAATTGGTTCCTTAAAGAATAGATCAGTTTGTGTGGCTGCCTCAGTAATTTTTCCCTCAATTTTTTTCAACTTTTGCAGCTGAACTAGTCATGCAAGGGTAGTCTGACTGTTTTAGATAAAATGAGAGGAGTCTCTGTGAATCTGAATTTTTCCAGGTTCAAAACACTAGGGAAGTGAAAGTGACATTTATGTATTTTATAACTTATTTTCACTGTCTCTGATTATCTCAGATTGAATGGCGGTATGGAAATATGGGACCTTCTGACATCTCATGACTTATGAACTATAGCTCTGATTTTTATGATGATTGATTTTATTTTTCAATTGTTTTGATTTCTGAAAATTTAAACACCCACTTAGCATGAGATTGATAATGGTTATTTGTCATGTAGGAAATCTGACTTAGATTTATGGCATTGCTTGACATATTTCAGACCTGCTTGTACATGTGAATTCCTATTATTTTGTTCATATATAAATTGGAAATAAAACAAGAATATCTCCTATTAAATTAGCCTGAGAAGGGCAGGTTCTTATTATCAGCACCACCAATTCTGGTGACAGAAAAATACTGTGGTTTATTACAGTACTCCCAAGCAAAGACATACACACAGAGTCATACACACTTAACTTTTTTAAATCAAAATAAACCCTTCTAGATACATTATATTAATGTGAGAAATTACTGTTTTGAAGGAATGAGCTGCTGTCATAATCTCAAGTAAGTTTTTAAACAGTCATTGTACATAATAAAAAGAAAAAAAAGAGTTCATTCTTGGCCCCAGCTGGCCGGCAGGCATTTATTATCTGTGATACTTATACATGTCAGTGTGAGTTCATCAAATCTGAAAGATTTTTCACCTCCACTTGAAATAATCATAGAAATTTTGGGTTGGAAGTGACCCAAGACATCAAATTACCTAACAGCTCACCTCAAGTAGGAATTAACAGTGTCAGCCTCTCTGACAAGTAGTTATCCATTATGTGTTTCAAATACTGCAAGTGACAAGAAACCCATTGCTCATTGAGTCAGGTCATCTCACTGTTGAATAGATGTGTTTTCTTAAATACTCTCCTGTGTAATGATGCATCTGCAAATCTTTTTCATTTACCCATTGCTTCTTTATCTGCTACACTTAGCTCTAAGATCAACTTTTGTAGCTGCTAGCAATTCCCTTTCTCCTTTGCCTCAGCATTCTGCTGCCCTGAATCCTATCCTTATCCTGTGGCTTGTTTTCTATGACCACAAGTATGTTGCTTACCATGGTTTAGATACACATGGATCTTTCAAAATACTATTAAAAGTTTGACAGGAGTACATTAGTTGTTTTTTCCAGTGTAGATTTCAGGGCATGCTATTGGCCTTGTAGTAGTCTTCAAGAATACTAGTTAGTATTCAATTGAAGACTGTTGCTCTCTCTTATGATTTAAAGAGGCTTTCTTCTTGAACTCAAAATAGACTGTAATTTATTTCATTTTATTTTATTTACACAATGATTCAACCAGAACTGACTCTCACCCAGTAACCCCAGGCATATTGCTTGCAATTGTTTTTTATATGAATGTAGCACTTCACCTTTTCCCTGTCAACAATTGCCCAGGCAGATTTTCTCATGCAATTTGATGGTAGTTGAGTCTCTAGCGCAGTATGAATCCTATCTTTTCAAGCTTGGCTTCTGGGTCTTCTCCCAAATCATCTATTCAAAAAAATAAGCTTGACAATAGTGAGGCCAGAACTGGTCACATATTATGTGAAGTGTCTCTGTATTAATCAACATCCTTGATGTAGCATTTCTTGATATACTATCCATGTCATTTTGTTCTTTGAGATAAAAATTCTCAAACATGTTATGACCTTAAAATGTATAGGCTTGATGTGAGTTGTAATTCCTTAATAGTTTTTTTTTTCTTCTTCATCCACTTTGGTTTGAAGCAAATTTTATACCCTGTTCCACGTCAGCGTTATAGTAGATAACCTTACAAATTAGGGACAATCAACCTCATTGTCCTTTAGGATTATAAGCAGGCGTTAATTCCGTCTCAATACCAGATTTCCTGAAACAACTCTTTTTGGTTGGCATAATTCTCTATTATTCATCTTTGAGTATGAAAACTTCTTTCACCTTTTGTTTGTACTTTCAAATACAGTTGTTCCTTGTCTAATAATGAAGTTACATCCTGATAAACCCATCATAAGTTGAAAGTGTTATAAGCTGAACTCCATCAGTACCATTAATTTGTGGGACATCATAGCTTGCCTGCTCTACTTTAAACATGCGCAGGATACTTGCATTAGTCTGTAATTCAGCAAGACCATCAAACACAAAGCCCGTTTTATAATAAGGTATTGAATATTTCATATAATTTAATAAAAATATCAGTATTCAAAGTTTGCATTGTTAATGCCCATTGCTTTTAAACAGTAATAAAGTAAAGAATATGATAAATGGAGCTATTATAAATCAAGGCCTGTCTATATTAGCTTTCTGGAGACATATTGTCTTCACTATTGATGATTCTTTAAAGCAAAAAGTTTCCAATTTTACAAATATGGAAATTATAATAACTAGAGGACCCTCTTAAATGATTTATACTTCTGAGAATCATTCTTCTTTATTGAGTCCTAATTCTACCTGAAAATATTTTTCTGCATGATGTTGAAAAATATATTTCTAATATTTAAGATACAACATTGGCACCCAAGTTATCACCCTCTGCCATTTTTGTCCAGTTCTAAGTAGTCCTAATTTCTTATTTTCTCTGGACCAGATTAATGCTATAGCAGCAGTTCTCTGTGCCTTCTTTTGTCTTCCAAGTGATAAAATTGCAATACAGGAGAACTTGGCAGATATTGCATTTAAGGAGGCTTGTACTTCCACAGATACAAAAGTACAAGTTATTTCATCATTGCAAAGTTGGCATCTTGTTTCAAAATTTCATGATTACTACTCACTATCACTTAAAATGGGTTAATACACACCCCATAATGGAAACTCTCCCAGGAGTTTGAGACAGAGAAGTGAAGGGAGCAGGTCCATCACCTGAGGCGGTGTGTGGGATTCCTGCTATGTCAACACATACAGCATGTGTGTTGGTTTCTCCTTGCCCTGAAAATGAGCAGACCCCATGCATGGATAAGGATCATACACGTTTTGTGAACTTGGCTAATCTAGATTAATCCTGGACTCACTGTATCCTCATTGCAATGTATTAGCAGGCTAAATGACACTCCTACAAGCTACCATGTTAGGAAAATAATGTAATCATTTAAGGAGCAAAGGGAAGTGGGGGGGTAATACTCGCATACACCCTAGGAAAACTATGGGTATTCTTCCTTTTTAGTAGAATGTACCTCCCCCTTCATTAAATGGCACACAGTGTTAAGCATTTCAGAGATAAGACCATTCCTTTGCAAGAAGGCCCCTCTCTGTCTGTGTGTGCATCTCTGCCATTTTCATAAAATGCTTGCTGTTTACTACTTGCTTTTTCCAACAGGCTCCTAAATTCTTTCTAGAAACAAAGTCAAAGAGTCCTACACTGTGCAGCCCTTGCTGTCTGGTGCTAAGTGTGTACCTGAATTTTCCAGATAATTATTCAAGTATTTACACTTCCCTTCTTCCAATTTCTCTATTATATCTCTTTATGACTGATAACACATGCATTTTTCTTGGAAATAATATGATGAAGAGGTACATTTTACTACATGAAAGAAGCAATAATGTTGATTAACCATCTCAACCACGAGGCACAACAGGCAGGTCAAGGTCTTCACAATGATTCTTAAATGTTGAGTTTTCAGTTTTCAATGATGCAGAATCTTCAGGGCATTTTTTATTCAGGGATATTTCTGTCTCTTTCTTGAAAGTACACATTGTTAAAGTATATTTGTGACAGAAAAAGATTGTACTTAACATTTGACCCTTGTTCAACGCTGGAGAATACAGAGATGCAAATAGGACTGTGTCTTTCAAGAATCTTAAAACACACCTGGATACACTTGCAGAAAACAAAGTAAGGCAGCAAAAAAGCACTCACGTCTTTGTATAGTGGACACAGTGCTATCAGAGTTCTGAGGAAGGAATATCCTCTTCGAATGAGGAGAACAAGGGAATCTTTATGGAGTTTGTGGGAACGTGATTGTGTCCCTACCTCCTAATCTAACAGTTCTGGCAGAGGAGGTAATTAATGTTCAAGAAGGTCATATGACCAAAGAACTGTTGTTTTTATAATAGGCAGAGATTGCAGAGAACTCTAGTGTGTGCAGAGAATAGATCCCGTGAGGACACAGAAATAAACTATGAGCTGTAAGCACAAGGAGATGCACTGCACCGAAACCAACCTCCGGCATCATGATCTTTGACCTCCACCTCCAAAATTGTAAAAAGTAAATTTCTACGATTTAAGCTGCCTCATCAGTGAGATTTCATTATGGCAGCCCAAGGAGAGTACTAACAGTAAATAAGCATTTTAATGTCAAATTAGTCATCTAAGCTCTCTCTCTCTATATATATATGTATATATATATAAGCTATATATATACATATTATATATATGTGTATTTCTTTTCTGTATTTTAGCATATTTTCAATGTTGCATTCAAAATGATATCTTCTTAATTGATGTTCAACATCTGATTAATCAATCTATGCATGTTTTGATTCTCTCTTCACACAGAATGACATAAATTGTTGGAACACCTCTTCCAGATTTACGTCAAGTTAAGCAGCCAGTGGTGTCTATGAAAGCACAGAGACCCAAAAGACCCAAGGTATGTCCTAAATTGTGACAAAGTTTTTTGTTAATCTGAAACCATAAACACCCCTCATTCCAAGTGGCAGCAGCTGAGTATTACTTATTGCAACATGTCTTGAGAATTTAAGACTCTGTTATAATTTCATCAGAGAGGAAAACATTAACTCAGGAAAATCAAAGCAAATTTAAAAAGGGAAAATATTAAGGAATAAGTCATATGATTGATCTTACTTTAAGATCCAGAAGATGGAATAATGGAAATCTTCCCAAGCTTAGAGGGCAAATCAGGTTGCAAAATAAAACATTTCAATATTAGGGCAGAAAATGGTTAAAAATAAACAAACAAATAAAAGTATGGGGGGCAATCATAAAAAAATACAGTGAAAACATTGTGTGAAAGCCTTGTTTGGACTTTTTCTAGTTTTCAAGTAAGGATCCCGAGGCAAAGAATTGTTTGGTAAATTAGTCAAAGCCTCACAGGCAAACCTCACCCTTAGGTCTAATTTAGGACCATAGTTCAGCCTACATGCTAGACTTATATGAGTAGAACATGTGTTAGGATGAAAAATCCTTAAAATATGTTTACTTAAAATTACACATACGCTCTATTGGTGTGGTCTGGAGTTTGCAGTCTAGCAAACTCTAGCTTCAAGAGGGATAGGTCACCGAGCCGTCTGTGAGTCAGTCTTTCTTCTCACTTGGGGTGTGATGGGAGACTAAAGACTGAAAGCAGTGGGCAATGAGAATGATGAGTTGTATTGAGAACCCTGAGGCTAAATGATTTCAGATTATCCAACCAGCTGTTCCAATATGCGGCATACGTTGAGTTTTGCAGTATGCCTTTGTTTTCTCTGTGGCACTTAAAAATGTCCTAGAGCAAATATGAGGGCACTTCAAAAGGAGTATGAAAAAATGAAATTGAAAGATAAGTTTATTCTGGTTAAAAATGTTTTGAAATCCATGCACAGCTCCTTCATAATACACATTTTCCATGACCCTTTTGGACGATATTCATATACCCTTAGGAGATACATTGTCTTTCCAAGAAACCAAATGCAAAGTATACTAAAAAAAACAACAAACTCTGGACTACTGAAGGAAATTTACTCAGGAAATTACTATTGTTATATATTTTTTAAAGATCCATTTATTTATTTGAAAGGTAGAGTGACACAGAGAAAAGAAGAGACAGAGTGAGACCTCTTCCATCCCCTGGTTCACTCCCTAAATGGCCACAATAGTTCAGGCTGGGCCAGGCTGAAGCCAAGTGCTAGGAGCTTCATCCAGGTCTCTCACATTGATGCTGGGGCCCAAGCCCTTGGGCCATCTTCTGCTGCTTTCCCAGGCACATTAGTGGGGAGCTGGACTGGAAGTGAAGCATCCAAAACTGGGATCAGTGCCTGTATGGAATGCTGTCACTGTAGGTGGTGGATTAATCCACTATGCTACAGCACTGGCCCCTATTGTTATACTTTTGTCATGTATCTGCATATTTGTGCTGTTAGCTAATACATAATGTTAGCATTATGTGATGTCTCCATATGTGTATACATCTTTGTGCATTGTTCAAGTCAGAGTAAGCATGTCTGTCTCTTAATTTATCATTTCTTTGTGCTGGAAACATTGAAAATCTTTTTACTTTTTTAAAGCAAAGTATACAGAAGCTATCATTATCTACAGTAAACCTACTATGCAATAGAACGTCTTTCTCCTATAAAAGTATTACCATATTTGTTGCTGTTTGCCTTAAGAAGAAAGCATTACATAAGAAGAAAGCCCATTGCTGAGATAAAGTGAGCACACATTTAATTTATAGCCTTCCTAATTTATGAATACTATGAAAAAGTGAAAATCAGACTGAATGTCTATTTTCTCTACAGAAAAGAATTACATAAGTGTTAAAAGAAAAGTTTGCAAGGACATCGGAGGTTAATAATCAAAGTTCATTAAAATAAAACAGTGACATTACACAGCAGTCATATAGTAGTAAGGTAAGAAAAATACCTTTAAAATAACATAAAAGAAAAATTAGAACTGAATTCCAGACAGCAGGTACAGTCATAAAGATTTCCATCCATCACATGAAATTCTGATGTCATGAAAGATAAAATGCCTGATTCAGAGGACTAGGACTTCCCCTCAATATCTCTTGCCCTGGAAAAAACATCATTTGCATGAAGCAATGAGCAATACCTACAAGAATGCTGAGAAACATGACAGGTACTTGTTACCCTTTATATCCTGACAAGAGCTCTGTTATCAGGAGATAAAGGAAGTCTTGTTGCCTGAGAATTGAGTTCCTTGTATTTGAGCTGGAGTACTCTACAACTTCCTACTTTGACTCAAACTGTCACCCTTTTTCTAGTCTTCTTTTGTTCGTTCTTTTCTTCCTCCTTCATGTACTACCATGCCCTCTTTGTCCTCATCAGTATTATTTTAAGCTTCTGCGATGGACTTTCCCAAATCTTGAAAATATGTGGGTGAATTATATTCTCAAGGAATATTGATGCTGGTAGAAATGATAGAAAATGGAAAAACATTGGGGATTATTTCTTTATTATGACTCTAATTTGCTCTTTTGTCTTATTTCATCATTCAAAATCATGAGGTTTGTTTTATTGAACACGTGAAGGAACTGGGATCATAGTTATGAGAAAGTACTCAAAGTTTCAGAGATATATAAACAAACTATCTCTGAACCCAGAAAAAATGTGAATCCACAAACTTAACGTGGACAGAAGTTGCTACTGAGTTACAGAAGGAAGAAATACCTGCAGTGAATGGTAGGTGTATCTGTTGGAAGAAGAAGAGAAGTTGGAAGATCATAAGATGCCTGATAGAGAAGATGATATGAACAGTTTTGAAGCATGTATAGAGTTGATGGATAATGTTTGAACACAGGATGCAGTATTTGCAAAGGCTCAGTACTGTGGGAAAATGCAAGATCTTTAGAGAACCATAATTTATGAAGCATTATTGCCTCAGGTATTTGATAGGAATGGTTGTCAGAGATTTTGAATGGAAATCAAGAACAAAATGGAGAATAACCTGGTTAGATATAGTACTAAATTTAAATTTTTCCTGAAACTCTTGGTGATCTACATCTAGATATTTAGTAGACATTTAGTAGAAAAAATTGGGTGATGAAATAAGGTAAAGCAAGCCAATTAGTGTCATAATAAAGAGTAATCCCAATCCTTTTCCATTTTGGGTGCACTTCTAAAATTTACTGGGAAATACAGTAGAAGGTAGAAAAGCAGTCACAGGGAGAAATGATGACAATAAGAACTCAAGCAGCAGTAGCGTTGATGGCTGCAGCATTTTATGAGGCATTCTGGAGTAACTAATTTTGTTAAAAGATTTATTTATTTGTTTGTTTGGAAGCTAAAGTGACAGAGAGCAGGAGACATGAAAAGAGAAATAATTTCCATCTGCTGGTTCATTCCCTAGATGGCCACAATAATCAGGGCTATGTCAGTCTGACCCCAGTAGCCAGGAACTCCATTCTGGTCTTGCACATGGATGGCAGGGCAAACGTACTTGGGCCATCTTCCACTGCTTTCCCAGATGCATTAGCAGGGAGCTGGAGCAGAAATTGGGTAGCCAGGACTCAAACTGGTCCCCTGAAATGGGTGCAGCCACCACATGCTACAGTTTAACCCTCTGTGCCACTGTGCCAGCACCTAGAGTAAGTAATTTTGTGTCTAACAGTCTTTTGTATAGGCTAAATAGATCACATTTATAAAATTTTAGTACTTTAGATTTGTTTCTATATTAATTATTTTGTTTTTCTTTTTAAGTGAGTAAGAGGAAATCAAAGGTAGCATCTCTGATAGTTGTGCACTGCTTTTCAAATAGCATACATTTTAATGATTCTGTTGGTAGTGCAAAAAAAGTTGACTGCTTTGCCTGCAAGTATCAATGTAGGTGCACCACACTTCCACTATTATTCCAAAAATTTCCACAATAAACACTATTTTCATAGTATACCAACAAAAAAGTTCTGCCACATAGATTATGATATTAGCTATTTTTTTTTTTGACAGGCAGAGTGGACAGTGAGAGAGAGAGAGAGACAGAGAGAAAGGTCTTCCTTTGCCGTTGGTTCACCCTCCAATGGCCGCCACGGCCGGCGAGCTGCGGCCGGTGCACCGCGCTGATCTGATGGCAGGAGCCAGGTACTTATCCTGGTCTCCCATGGGGTGCAGGGCCCAAGGACTTGGGCCAACCTCCACTGCACTCCCTGGCCACAGCAGAGAGCTGGCCTGGAAGAGGGGCTGATATTAGCTATATTTTCTATACATAGGTGTTTACAACTGTTTGAGATTAATTTCATTTAATTAAATCAAACATATAGCTGAAATAATTATAGTTCATTTACTAAGATATGCTTTTCTCATTAAGAAGTTTATGAAAATTAATCTGTTTAACATGTTTAAAATATATCCATGCCCAAACACCACTGTTGATTTTTATCTTGGTTCTGTGAAGTATTTGGTTATTAAAAGCAATTGCTATGTACATGAATAACAATTTTATCAACAAACTTAAATATATCCTGGCTGAAGTCCTCTGATTCTGTCATCATATCAATTTGCTTACATCGCAAAGTGAATGAGAAACTAGCTTTTGTTTCAGAAATATTTCAACCTACTGATTTCTTTCCTTTTCTTCTTTGTATTTGAGTTTTCTAAATGGAAAATGTCATTGTTTCATTGTTTTTGCAACTGTTGTAATTTGGAAGTTGTTTTTATGTATTTCCTCCCAAATTCTTTCTCTGGCACCTTTCAAATGCAATCTTTCAAGCAAGTGTCTTTGCTCTTCTAAGCCTTTTAATCTTTGATCTGCCATTTAAAACATACTTTCACACTTTTTCACTACTGTATAAATATACTCAAAACAATCTATCTGTTCTTTTACTAACCTTTGAAGCATTGTCCTTTTTATTTGGCATCGATTTTAATTTTAAATCCTCACATTTGATTTCAATATCATTGCATCACTTGCCTTTTGCCACTTTGGAATATAGTTCAAAGGTTCCTCTCCACTCCTTTTTCATCTGTACTTCAGGCACAGTGTGTTCATAATATAGTACATTTCTCTTCCTTTAAAACAAACAGCCAAACCTATAAAATAGGCTTTATTCTTCGCTCTCCAACACCAGGGTTATTGCAGTTTTATATTCTAAGTTTTTGAAAAAAGCTAAGAAATACTGAGCTCACATCCAAAGGTCATGGAGCACAGAATACACAGACTCTCAATAACTGTGTGTCTTGAGTTACACAGCGTGGAAAAGCAGAGATTGAGTGGAGCAATGGCTGAGATCTATAAAGCAAGAGCAGTGTGAACCCGCCGTCACGAAGCCGCTCCTTTCCTCTTCTGCCTGTGGATAAACTCAGCAAGACCACAAGACAAGCACGTGTTTCATCGCAGCAATCAATACAAAACTCCAGTTTAACATGGACTATGGGAGGGCATCTTCAAGGTCCTTGGGGAGAGAAAGAGTTGTGAAATGCAGATCATGATTTTAAGTGTATTTAATTTAGATCAATAGTTCGTACATAAATGACGCAGAAAACATTTCTTTGGATTCTAGAAAGAATGCGGGGGAATAGTTCACTTGCTGTAGAAACCAGCTTGACAGGAAGTTAAACTTCCTGAAGAGTTCACATACTGTTTTCATTTTGCTTTGTTCTGTCCTATTTATGGCTATTCTTTAGGGAGATTGTTCAGCGTGGACCTTAATATAATGCAGGACTAAGTTTTCCCTAAAGCAAAACACAATACCTCTAAGATATCCTTAAATAAACTTTACAGTAACTAATATCCTCTAGCAGCAGTAGTAGTTCAATGGAGATAAATAAATGTAAACAAATACAAGAAATTGCATGAAAACTGTACTACTTATATCAACATAGCAGAAATTAACACTATCTGTACATAGATACAGCAAAGTCAATGCAAAATTAACTATAAATGAAAATAATCCATTGCATACTTATAATAGACTCATAAAATACTAGTAAAGAAGTTTTATTGAAAAAATTAAACTAAAATATGTACTAAAACATACTTAGATCTTAGAATATGAATTCATTATCATGAGAACAATGGGAAAAATACAAAGGAAACCCTTGGATATATTGCTTATATAAAATTAATCGATATTAAAATTAATAATTAGTTCAATTATATTGATATATAAATATAATATAATATACCATGTAATATATATAAATATAATTATTATATATAATAATCAGTATTCAACTAATAATTCAATTAATTAACTGACATTAATATTAAAATTAATGTTGAAAGCTCAATTTAAAAATATTTATAAAAGCTCCTCTGCTGTTTATATATAAAGCAAAGAAAATGAACTTGTTATTGATTTGAGTAAAAGAATCAGGACACACAATTCTGAAATAAGATGTAAATTTTGTGGTTTATTTCTTTTCTCCAACTATCTTATCACCTATTTCTGTCATCTATCCTTCCATAAATCTGCATGCAAAATGGGAATTTATGGTAATATATGGGAAGATAAATTTTGTGTAGTTATTTTTCTTTATTTTAATGTTTTTCTAAGCTTTCTACAAATGCCAGGTAGATTTGGCATAAATTTTTATAACCTCTGGAAAACTACCTCAGTTAAAATATTTAAAGATATTTAAAGTCGTATAGTTCTCTGTGAACCCTTTATTTGCTTTTATTATCTAAAACAATTGGTCAGGGACATAATCACATGTTAATCACAAAAGTCAATTACTACCAGATTGCTTATAACATTTGCAAAGATTCTGATTGCAAACAATTGGAAAAGGATAAAGTATTATTTGAATTAGTCACAAGATTGAATCTGATTCAAATAATTAAATCATATTGAGGATATTTAATGAATTGGGTACGTGTTCTTGATAGCATATCCATATTAACTAATACATAGACACACATTTAGACCCATATAAGTTTTGTATGTCCATGGAATTGTACCAGAAGGAAATATAATAATATAGGAGTTCTTCCAGTTATGATTTTGATATTTTTTATAAAAACTTTCCACAGTGATGTTGTAATATAATCAAAGAAAAAGGTAAAATCACATACATTTGGATTGAGTCTCAATGGGCTTGTTAGGTTTTAGAAAAATAAGGATAAGAAAAATGGTAGCATAGCTTCTCATTGAGCCTGACAAAGAATTGTGGAAAAAAGAAGAAACAGGAGCATCTAAAATGTGGTTACTTCCTTGAGGATATGTAAGGTTCTGAACTACTTTGAATACATACTCCAAGTAAGTCTTCCAAGTTTGGAAGACAGATTCAGATTGAGGATCTGGGAAACCATTGGAATTTTATGACTCAGGGCAGGATGGGATGAGCTCTCATGTTGATTGCATTGTCCTGTGGCTGAGAGGAGAGCCTGGGCGAAGTCACTCGGAGAGTTCATTTCTCTGTGCTGTGTTTGTGTGGTGGCCTGCAGGAGTGTGCCTCTGCAAGTACTGTCCTGAGTCCTGGCGGCCAACAGGCTCCCTGCCTGACACATGTTCCTGGATGCCAGATACACAGATTAGACATGCTGGGTGCATATTGACTTTTGATGAGCATTTCACTAACTATGCCATCTCAACCTTATATAACAACCAACAGGATTAGGAGAGAAAGAAAAACAAGCTCTGTCTGGTGTCCTAAATCCCTAAGTCATCTTAGGCTGTTGTATTCTCACTTTCCGGGTATTTATAGTATAATTTTGAAGTTTAACAGAAATGGAAAGGGAAGGATAGAAAGCCAGAAATTTTGTAGTTTCTGCACGTGTTGAAAGTAATAAAAAAAAAGATTTAATCTGACTATAATGGTAGGAGTTTGTGTGAGAAATCATGTGTTTGAAAGCCTAAAAAGCATATGATGTAAAATCCAGTTGTTGTTCTCGCTGTTGCTTTATCTCCTAGCTGTAAGACATTGTCAAGTTATTTAAGCTCAGCTTCAGTTTCCTTTTCCATAAAACAAAGCTGATAAAATCTAATTTATAGGACTGATGTGGGCTTTAAATGAAATTTTTAGCAATGCAGAGCATCAAATAAGTACAACACAGTTAGTTCTCCTCTACCCAATCTTTATTTTTTCAGACCTGTGCTTACTACACAGTAGGGAAATTAGTATCAGAAGTAAATGTGTTCAATTCCTAGATTTGGCTAATTATAAACTGGCCATTTTTAAACCTGGGCTTAAATTTTGTTGTATATAGAATGCAGTATCATTATCTATATAAATCACAGAATTGATGGAGGTATTGCATATAGCAGAAGTTTACACTCTATTCTTTAGTTGTTATCACACCTGCCCTTAAGAGGCACATGCTATCAAAGATGGTAAAAATTTCAAAAAATAATACAAGTGTTAAAAAGCAAAAAGCAAGAGTCAGCTCCAAGACTTTCTGCAGCAATGTTACTTTCTGTTCTTTCACCATCTTAGGTTTGAGGTGCCTAGAAGTCACCCATCCTGTGCTTCTCCATGGCCTCATGGTATTGAGAAAGTTTCTCTGGGTCTTTCTTTATCCTCCGCTGCAAAAGAGGAAGCTGTGTTAAGTCAGCTTTTGTAATCTGGGTTCATTTGAGGCACATAGATTCTAAGCCTTCTGAACAAGCAACTTGGAGGGAAAGTGAGACAAATTGCATAGTTCTACCTTTTGTTTACCTGATGAAGCAACAGCTTTCTATTATGTTCTTTATCTTCCTGTTTGTAAGCAGATTGCATTTGTATAGAAGATTTTATCATTAAAAATAACAAGCTTCCAAACCACCTGAGAGGCAGGCATTGCTGCACTGAGATTAAGCTACTTATTGGATTCCTACCTCCCTCATCAGGATGCTAGGTCTGATTCTGACTGCTCTGCACTTTCAATCTAGCTTCCTGCTAATGTAGGCTGTGGGTGATGGTCCAGGTACTTGGGTTCTTGCCATCCACGTGGGAAACCTGAATGCGGTTTCTGGTTTCTGGCCTTGGCCTATACCAGATCTAGCTTTTACAAGCACTTGGGACATTAGCCATAGGAATAAAGATCTGTCTGTCTGTCTGCATCTTTCAGATAAGCAAATAAACCTTTAAAACAAATAGAAAAGTACAAGACTGAATGCTCTCAAAGTGAAATCAGAAAAGACCCCCTAAAATCTACACTAAATTGTGGCCCCTTAAAGTTCCCTAGAAATGCTATCTGGGGTGCCACACGCACTACCGGAATTTGGGGTGCCTTACGATTTCACCACGGGCTTATTACCAAATCCCCGATATTAATAAGCCTGAGAGGGTTCTTGCCTAATATTTAGAGAAGAATTCTAAATACCGGCACAGATAAACAAGGCAGCATGGTACTTTCTAAGCTTTTATTTAGTGGCCGGCGCTGCGGCTCAATAGGCTAATCCTCCGCCTTGCGGCGCTGGCACTCCGCGTTCTAGACCCGGTCGGGGCGCCGGATTCTTTCCCGGTTGCCCCTCTTCCAGGCCAGCTCTCTGCTGTGGCCAGGGAGTGCAGCGGAGGATGGCCCAAGTCCTTGGCCCTGCACCCCATGGGAGACCAGGAGAAGCACCTGGCTCCTGCCTTCAGATCAGCATGGTGCACGGGCTGCAGCGCGTCAGCAGTGGCGGCCATTGGAGGGTGAACCAACGGCAAAGGAAGACCTTTCTCTCTGTCTCTCTCTCACTATCCACTCTGCCTGTCCAAAAAAAAAAAAAAAAAAAAAAAAAGGGTGAGAGCTTTATATAGGGGAGAGAGGTGAATAGAGGTTCATACCAAGCACCAGGAACCAGCCACGCTGATGAGCATCTAGGCCAGGAAGCCTAGAGCACATGGCCCTAAGGCCATGCGCCCTGGAGGCGCAGGGCTACAACAAGCCCTGTCCTGGTAAGAGGCCAGGGAAGAAGAGCAGGGCCCGGGCACACTGTGCCCCAGGCTTTTAACCCACTCCAAAGGGGAGTGGTTAATTAACCTGATTGGCTGGTGGGCACCCTGGTGTGGCCATTTAGGGGAATGAGGCCACACAGGGGCGTGGCAAAGGCATCAGGTAGGAGCATGAGGTCACACAGGGGCGTGGTCTTCCAGTTCACAAATCTGACCAGTTTTAACCTGTATGCCTGCCTACTTCAAAAGGACATATCCATTCTAACATACACATGTCAAGGGACAATTAATTAGAAGAAAGAATTAGCAGATGAATAAGCAAATAAATATTGGATATTGTAAATGTTGACCTGAACTATGTCCTGAGCATGAACAAATGGATGAAACAAATTTTGGGACAATTGTTTATGCTGCTTTTTAAAACAAAATGAAAAGCATAGATTGAAAAACAAACATGAAGATTAGTTAAGCTATCAGAGGGGGAGTCTGAGAAACTAGGAGGTAGCATATTAAGTAAGTATATTAATGACAATATTAGTAGCCAGAACGGTTTGAACTAATAAATTAAAAAGCAGATGTCCCAGGGGCACCTACAAACGAAGAAAAATAGGAGGGAGCATTAACAAAAGTAATCAAATACTCATCAAAGTCGCTGATAAAACCAGTCCTGATTATTCATGAGTAGAGAATTGATGTAGCCAGAAGGAGCAAAAATGCCTTTCTAGGGAATTTGAAATTTACAGCTAGAATCTGAAGCTGGAAGGAAAGATTACATCACATCTTCTGGTTCATTCACTCATTCATTCATTTGTTCACCCAATGTATGTTTCCCTAGCAGAGGAAATTGGTGAGAAAGATTTTTAAAAAGCATTGTGAACTTGATTTTCTAGGGCTATTCTTCTTAAAAAGAAATGATCAGGAAAAAAACAGAGCCCATAATGTTTGGGACAAGATCCATAGATGTAACGACAGAAATTTAAAAGGATGCTTATGGAGGGGAGGTGGGGATGTTCAGGTGCCTAGGAAATCAAAGCCAGGTGCCTTGTAGATTAAGGAATCCTTGTTAACTTCTCATTTTGTCTATTTTCCACTGTTGAGCTCCCAGGCATAGTTTCTACCTTCGATTGCCAACATCGTCCTTCCAGCTGGTCTATCTGCTAATACTCAACCCTTGAATAGCCCTTGTCTCCACAGAAACCAGGATACTCTATTAAAATCCAAATGGATACATCTTGCCTCTACTGTAAGCCTCCCGTGGCACGTTCAGCTATCAAACTATTCTTTGTACGTGTCTTGCTGCTCTGAGGACGTCGCTGCAGGTTACTGACACCCAGCCATCAGTGCTGGTTCCCTGACATGTTTCTCAAGCATCTGCACCCAATTCAAACTTCAGGATTTTGTGCCAGCTATTCCAGCTCAGTCAAACGCTCCTTTCCATGCCTTCCCTATGGAGACCTATCTTCATAACTTACAGGTGCTTACATATGTGTTTTTGCCGACTACTACTACTGCTAAATCTGAGTTAGCTCCCTAACCATTCCCAATTTCATCACTCTATTAACCTGCTGGGTAAGTGAAATTATAAACTTTGTATCTTTACTTGATCACAATATTCCTTGTGACTGGATGTTACCTGTTACATACTAGGTGCAAGATATATATATATATATATATATATATATATATATATATATATAGCTCGAAATCTGTGTGTTAATACACATATACATATATATTCACCCACACATATAAATAAAGCATTACATATATATAATATATTTGCTTTCTTTTTCTATGTAATAGGTATAACAAAAGCCAATTTTCAAGGTTATTTCCAGTTCAAAATAATAGTGAAAAAGGTCAGAAAAGTACTTCTGAATTAAAATTACTATTATAGATGCATAGACTATGTGAAATGAGTACTCTTTACTTAATATCTAACATAAATAAGCATAATTCATTCTCACAATTGTCACCAAGACTGAATGATATAAGGATTTGTCTGAGAAGTGTTGGTGAAAAGACATTTCACATTAGAAAGACAGCTAATGCGGACAAAAGGAAATGGACAGAAAATGTAATGTATCCATTTTCATTTAATCATCAAGCAACTTTGAACTATTTAAATATATATATATATATATATATATATATACTTGTTTGTCAAATACTCCAAAGAAAATATGGAGTCAATTTGATGACATAGGAGCTAACACAGATATATGATTTAGTTTGTGCACATCTGATGGAAAATATCTTTCCAAAAACTTGCACTGGAAGTCTCTTAGAAAATTCACCCTCCTTTTTTTTTAACAAAAGATTTTTTAAATTTTATTTGAAAGGCAGAGTTAGAGAAAGTCAGAGGAGAGAGAGAGATCTTCCATCTGCTGGTTCACTCTCCAAATGGCCCCCTCAGTGGCCAGAGCTGCACCAGGATCCTAGAGTTTCTTCCAGGTTTCCCATGTGGGCGCAGGGCCCAAGCAGTTGGGCCATCTTCTATTGCTTTCCCAGACCATAGCAGAGAGCTGGATGGGAAGTAGAGCAGCCAGGACTTGAACGTGCCCATGTGGGATGCAGCACTGAAGGCAGTGACTTTACCCCCTATTCCACAGTGCCAGCCACAGAAAATTCCTTTTAAAAGCACCGAATCTTAGGACATGGAAAAGCAGTAGGGGATGGACCAAGTGTCTGGGCCCCTGTGACCTATGTGGGAGATCTGGAAGAAGCTCCTGGCTCCTGGTTGTGGACATCTGGGTAGTCAACCAGAGGATGGAAAATCTCGTTGACTTTGTCTCTGTCTGTAGCTCAACTCTCACTTTCAGATGAATAAATACATCTAAAAAAAAAAAGCAGCATCTATCTTCCTTAAAACAAAGATCTTATATGGAAACTCAGTAAGTGAATGAGGATTTTTTTTTTCCTTTTTGAGCAGCTCTTGCGATTCCTTTGTATATTTCTATATGTCCATGCAACTTCAGTCAAGTCTTAATGGCTTCTAAAATTCAAGGCCAGTTTTGTAGTGCAGCAAGGTAAACTGCAACCCACAGTGCAGGGACTCCATATTGCAATGTGAGTTCAAATCCCAGTTGCTCTATCGCAGACCCAGCTCAATGCTAGTGCTCCTGGGAAAGCAGTGGATGATGGCCCAAGTAGTTGGACCCTGCACTCATGTGGGAGTCCTAGTTGGAGATATAGGCTCCAAGCTCCTGGCTTCAGCCTGGACCAGCCACCGCCATGGAAGCCATTTAAGAAGTAAGGCAGCAGATGGAAGATTTTCTCTCTCTCTCTCTTTGTGTGTGTGTGTGTCTCGATGTATGTATGTATGTATGTATGTATGTCACTCTCCCCTTCAAATAAATAAGCAGATCTTTATAAAATGAGATGCCACTACTGTTTCCTGAGAGTCGCATGGCCTCCATTGGCTCTGCGTGCTTCTCTGTTGACCTCGTTGTCTTCTCCAAAATTCCTCTAAAGGAAAACCTTAGGGACATGACTCCTTTAGAGAGATTGGTTTTTAAGCTAGGTTTATTCAGCTTTACTCGAATTATGTGCTCATTTGGAATATTAACTGGGCGGATGAAGATTGTACTACATGATTGTTGATGGATTTTATAGTCACTTTTCATGAAACAATTCCTGTTACTACAACTTCCAAACATTGATCAGTTACCTAATGATAGCATACATAGTTAGTATATACATACATAGTATACATACATAGTAGTTAGCTACAATACCTACATGAATACATATGTACATGGATACACACACAGTCCACTCTCCTCTCCCAGTTTATGTTCCCTACTTGTCTCCAAAGTATCCTATTTTTTATTTGCATTCTTAGTAACTTATTACAAGAGAAAAAAGGAGGAATGAGGAATATTTCTTCCTGTGACAGCTAAAGGAAAGCCGACTGCACAGTAGCATCTTGCATGAATGGTTCAACTGCATGTCACAGACTCAGGATGTAGGGTAAAAAAGGTCAGCTCTTTGTTTTGCTGACTCAGGAAATCAAGGCATTAGATGCCAGTAGTGACAAGCATGTCATCATGGTGGTAAGAAGACAGTTGAGTTCTGGGTTCCCCAGGCTGAGCTGACCCTTCCCACTGCTATCATAGCTTCAAAGTGTGGTTGTCATCCCACCCATCTCTCTGCTCACAGCACTGCACACCTCATAATTGCTGGTGGTGTGTTAGTCCTGGAGCACCAGTGCAGGGCTGGCTCAGTCACCTAACACGTCCTAGGCAGAAGTTGCACTTATTTTTCTTGCCTCTATCTGGAGAATTTTTCCCCCAATTAAATCATCTAAATCTAAAATGATCTGATTGCAACCCTTTCTCAATCTAACATTCCAAGGGCAGCACAGATATCCAGAGAACTAGCCATTTTTCTCACATTTCGAGATAATTTATCTCAGCTGTGATCAAATGGAATGACCAGCTCCTGTCTCACTTGCACTTTGGGAAATGCACACCTCTTCCTCCTAAATTTTGAGTCAGATTTATGAAATCCATTCTACTCTACATGCCACTCCACTCCTCCATCCCTTCCTCTGGAACTGGACAAGGACACAGCATTTCATCCAGAGCTTCATGGTTCTGTCCCAAGAATGGGTCCCCAGGATGCTCGCCCCACAACCAGAACCATGTTTCATTGTCAGGGCCACTTTCTCCCAGGAACTCTAGGAAGCACAGAACTGACATTCATACCCAGAAGGCTTTTTTCCCACACTGCTGTTGATAGGATTGTGCATTTTTGCAGTTAATCCTCACCCTTCAACATTATTTCCCTGCAGTCCCTATAATTATATATTACAGAAGCAATGGACATCACTTACTCTGATTACATTTTCTTTTAATACACTATATTACATTATTTTACTTTTAAAAATAATTTGAATAATTCATCCTGCCATTAGCATGTTTTATCAAGTCGTACTATTTCACCTTTACTTTTTGCTTGTTTTCTATCTCCTGCATTGTATTGGGAGGTCACTGACAGAAGGAACTTCATTTACATTGATATATCTCTAACACTTTGAAGAGCTCCTGGATCATAGTATCTTTCTCATAGATTAAAAAAAAAAAAAAACTCATGAATTCCAATGCACTGGAACAACAGCTATTGATGTGTATGTGCAATTGTATCTGACCAGAGAGAAACTTGTGCTTCAATTCAACTGCACACTGGGAGCATATTCAGCAAGTTTCTTCCCTCACTCACCCTAGAGAGTGGCCACTGGAATTTCAAACATCAAGAAGTCACGCCTGTGTGGTGACAACCAACAATGTAAAGCACGCACCCAAAATAATATCTGCTAGTGGATCTGACCTGCTGTTCCAGACAAGTTGGTATAGTTTTGCATTCAATCTGTAAGCCACTTTTGATAGCGTGAATATTTTAACAATATTTATTCTTCACTGTGTATTAATTATATAAAAGGAATTCCTTATAATCTCAATCACATTAGCTGATGACGCTGAAAATTTTTCGAAAGGTAGCAGATTTCACACATAGAGAGAGTAAGTCACATGGAAAATCATACATTTATTTAAGGAATTAATTAAGACTCTCTTGGAGAATACCATGCTATTACTAAGCAATGGATCGATATTAACCCATAGGACATGCAACCACTATAATCAATAATAGTAAAGCACCTAAAAAGCCAAGTTACCAGGAAGAATTTCATTTCATTTTTAAAAGACATATTTATTTATTTGAAACTCAGAGTTACAGAAGGAGAGATGGAGAGAGATCTTCCATGCACTGGTTTATTCCAGAGATGGCTGTAATGGTCAGGGCTGGGCCAGGTGGAATCCAAGATGTTCATTTGGAGCAAAACACTTGGGCCATCTTTCACTGCTTTCCCCAAGCACATTAGCAGGGAACTGGATCAGAAGTGGTGCAGCTGGGACTCAAAACAGCAACCATATGGGATGCCAGCATCGCAGGTCATGGCTTTATGCCATAACATGGGCCCCAGGATTTCATTCTAATACTGAGTTTTGTCCCATTCTTTTTCACTGTAGTCTTCTTCCAAACCATTAAAGGATGCAAGCCACAGTGTCTATTTAAAAACTCATCTGCTCTGCTGTGTTTGTTCCAGCATAAGCCTCTGTAAATTTGCATAACACCCATCCTACAATCTTAACAATGCAAATTCAGCAATGAAAAGAAGAACAAGGAGAAAAAGTGAAATTATTTGAAGAGGGATCTTTTCAAGATATACAGTATTATATTCAAGGTGCTTTTAGCTTGTGGTACACTCTTTATTTCCATTTAGCATAATTAAAATATTTAAACAATAAATCTAGCATGCAGATCAGAGATGCCATAAACAAGAGTGTCAATTTGCTAAGTCAACAACAGGAGTCATTGTGCACTTACTCCTCATGTAGGATCTCTGTCCTTAATGTGCTGTACATTGTGATTTAATGCTATAACTAGTACTCAAACAGTATTTTTCACTTTGTGTTTCTATGTGGGTGCAAACTGTTGAAATCTTTACTTAATATATGCTAAACTGATCTTCTGTATATAAAGAGAATTGAAAATGAATCTTGATGTGAATGGAAGGGGAGAGGGAGCAGGAAAGGGGAGGGTTGCGGGTGGGAGGGAAGTTATGGGGGGGGGGGGAGACATTGTAATCCATAAGCTGTACTTTGGAAATTTATATTCATTAAAATAAAAGTTAAAAAAAAAAGTTGTTGCTTCTAACACTGGCATCCTATTTGAGTGCTGTTTTGTGTCCTGGCCACTCCACTTCAGTCCAAGTTCCTGCTAATGGGCTGAATAAAGCAGCGAAAGATAACCCAAGCTCTGTGCCCCTGCCACCCATGTGGAAGACTAGGATGGAGCACCTGCCTCATGGCTTCAGCCTGGCTTGAAAGTATGTGTGAGATTTTATCCATGGTTAGATATAGTTAGCCAAAAATTGTATTCATTAGGTAGAAGTTCCTTTCCTCCCTTTCTCTCCTTTTTCCTTGTTTCTGTCCTTCTTTGCTTTCTTCTTTCCCTTTCTCTCATTCCCCTTTCTTTACTTTTAGCTTTTATTTCCTGTTATTACAGATCTTTTGTTGATATCTTGGAGAATGCCATTCTTTCCCAAACATGGGTCAGGAAATTATTTCTGTCACGATTCAGGACAAAAACATATATTGTTTAAATAATCACAAATGATTTCACTTTCAATAACTGCATTCTCTAGATATTTGTTATAAATTTTATTTGCTACTGTTGACATAACCTATTCCTTAAGTTATTGATCAGCTGAGCATGCTAGTAGAAAAAATTCTGTTCTGTATATGTAGATAATGTTCTTCTAAGTTAGGTGTTAAAAATTTAGAAGGGTCTGATAGTAAGGACAATAATCTCTTACAACCACTGAACAACTGTGATCCTTCATGATTTTCTCAGTCTTCTTTGCTCAGAGAGGTCTGGAAAGTTTGTTTCTATCCGCTAATGCCATGTACTGCATTAGTCTTGAGCAACTGCAAACAAAATTTCATTATGTTTCAGATTTACTGAAAGCTGAAGTCTGTTCATCACATAACATTTTTCACTAACAAAAGTGCAGGAAGGCAAAAATCCCTTTTAGGTGAGTCTCCTACATTTACTATCCAGTGAATGAAGCAATTTAGTTTGAGGTGTTAGGCAGTGGTCAGAATGTAGGAAATCTTGAAATCCAAGAGGACAAGAAAAGGAAGCAAAACAAACAAAAACTAACTCAGTAATACTGTTTAGTCACCCAGGACGCGTCTTCTTTCATGAGGCAATAAGATAGCATCAGATTGGACTTTTTCCCTCCACATCATCTTGGCTTAAAAAGGAATTAATCAATGATTTGGGAGTCACCTACTCAGATGTCAGGCTCCAAAAGGCAGGGAGACAAACAGAGAGCAGGTAGGGAAGCTGGGAGCAAACCTAGAAATACGATCCTTTCTAAGACATAATACCCCAAAAAAGCATTAAACCATCTACAGCCACATTATTCTTTATTGGAAAGAAAATAAAGCACTAAGGACTCCTTAATCTATGAAATCTCATTAATAATTCGGCCGGCGCTGCGGCTCACTAGGCTAATCCTCTGCCTTGCGCGCCAGCACACCGGGTTCTAGTCCCAGTTGGAGCGCCGGATTCTGTCCCGGTTGCCCCTCTTCCAGGCCAGCTCTCTGCTGTGGCCCCGGAAGGCAGTGGAGGATGGCCCAAGTGCTTGGGCCCTACACTCCATGAGAGACCAGGAGAAGCACCTGGCTCCTGGCTTCGGATCAGCGCGCCGGCCGCGGCGGCCATTGGAGGGTGAACCAAAGGCAAAAGGAAGACCTTTCTCTCTGTCTGTCTCTTGTGCACTCTGCCTGTCAAAAAAAAAAAAAAAAAAAAAAAAAAAGACAAACTAGTGGGAAAAAAAAGCACATGATGGCACAAATTTGGGCCTTTTTTAAAATTGAGCACTTTTTTACACTTACCAGATGATTACTATATTGTATACATACATGCACTTTTTTGAGAAAATATTCACCTCTTTTTAAAAAAGGAAAAATAAAAATGCTGCACTTTGGCACTGGCATTGTGGTGCAGCAAGTTGAACCTCTGGTGAAATTGGCATCCTATATTGGGATGCTGGTTTGTGTCCCAGGTGCTCCTCTGCCAATCCAACTTCCTGCTAATATGCCTGTGAGGCAGCAGAAGATGGCCCATGCACTTGTGTCGGTGCCACTCGTATGGAAGACCAGGATGGAGTCCTGACCCCTGGTGCACACCTATCTATTGTGGCCATTTGGGGAGTGAATCAGAGGATGGAAGATCTTTCTCTCTCTCTCTCTCTCTCTCTCTGCCATTCAGAAAAAAAATGGTAGGCTTCTGAAATTAATTCCTGGAATTAATTATCATCCCAAGACTGCTTTCTTCTCCTGTGTCATGGGTACTTTTAATTCCGACAGACTGGAAAACCTTGTCAGAGGCTATTGTTTCTGTTTCTCTTCTCCCCTTGATTCATGAAGCTTTCCCAGTGATAACACCTGTGCACTTCATTCAAAAGCCCTTTATTAGTTATCCTAAACTCCATTAGGCTATCATTACTCTTTCTGACCCACTGCAATAGTCTGTTAATTCTGTTTCGCATCTAAATCTGGTTTATACTTAACCTCACTTCCAACATTTTACACAGCTGGAGAATCATCTGGGTACAATCCCGGTCTCAACAAGTTAAGCTTTTGCATTAATACTTTGTCTCAACTCCTTTAGGCAAAATCTGAACTGTGATCACTTGAGCATACAAAATATTTTATGTTGCCAAGACATCTGCAGGTCACTTATCGAGTGTACACCACAAGGTCCCAAACTCTCTTTTTTCTCCAATCCCTCAGTGTCTTTTCCAGGGAAATAGCTCCTCCTCAATAGTGAAGCAGCTTTAAAGTTACCTTTTTTGCTGAAATTGAGGAAGACATCAGGAGTGAAATACAACTTTTATGTGTTTGCATATGTATTGCATGTGTTATCCTGTTACTTCTTTATACAAAAATAGATACAGGTTTTTTTTAAAAGATTTATTTATTAGAAAGTCAGAGTTACACAGAGAGAGGAGAGGCAGAGAGAGACAGAGAGCTCTTCCAACTGATGGTTCACTCCCCAGTTGGCCGCAACAGCCAGAGCTGTGCCGATCCAAAGCCAGGAGCCAGGAACTTCCTCCATGTCTCCCACTTGAGTACAGGGGCCCAAGGACTTGGGCCATCTTCTACTGCTCCCCCATACTACAGCAGAGAGCTGGATCGGAAGTGGAACAGCTGGGTCTCAAACTAGAGCCCATAAGGGATGCTGGCACTTCAGGTCCAGGTGTTAACCTGCTGCACCATAGCGCTGGGCCTAAGATACAGGTTCTATACAAATACTATACATTCAATTGATCATATGTGTGTGTGTGTGTGTGTGTGTGTGTGTGTGTGTATATAGCAAAATATACCATCTTCCCAAGGGGGTTAGCTCTTTAAGGAAAAGATGGATGATACTTTCTTCCTGCCTTGGTGCCCAAGACAGTGCACCTATGTTCATTATATAAGGACTTGCAGTGAGGGTATCCAAGAAATGTAAGAAATGTAGGCAAGAAATGTACCACTCAGCAGAAATTACTGTGATTGTATCTTCCATCCCAGCATCAAGAAAAAGGCAGCTGAAGTTTAACTGTGAAATATAGCTTTGATATCAGAGACTCCTAGATTTTATATCTAAATCTAATCAGTTTTATTTTTTATCGTGGACAATCCATTAGACTATCTGTATCTCACTCTCAAATTCGTAAAATGAAGACAATATATAACTTCAAACATATTTATTTATTTATTTATTTATTTATTTTTTGACAGGCAGAGTGGACAGTGAGAGAGAGAGACAGAGAGAAAGGTCTTCCTTTTGCCTTTGGTTCACCCTCCAATGGCTGCTGCAGCCGGCGCACCGCGCTGATCCGATGGCAGGAGCCAGGTGCTTCTCCTGGTCTCCCATGGGGTGCAGGGCCCAAGGACTTGGGCCATCCTCCACTGCACTCCCGGGCCACAGCAGGGAGCTGGCCTGGAAGAGGGGCAACCAGGACAGAATCTGGCGCTCTGACCGGGACTAGAACCCGGCACCGCAGGTGGAGGATTAGCCTAGTGAGCTGCAGCGCCGGCCCAGATAGATTTGTTAATTCTCAGTGAGTGACAGTAATTGCTGTCATCATGATTAACTAGATTTTAAAAATAATTTCTGGTCATTTAGGTACCTTGATGTGAACCATTCACCAAAATCTAAACTGAACACTATCTGAGGAAAAATTCATCAGAAAATCAAATTTAATTTTTGTGGATCCATTATGTGAATTACTGTGTCCTGCATTTAGAAGTTGGTAAATATTAACTAGACTGAAAACTTGGATCTAAATCACTCTCTCCTCTTTCATTTGCTTGGACATGAAAACAGAGATTTCTATATAAAGAATATATACTTTTACATTTCTTTTTACACAAAAGAGTCATCTTGGCTGGTGCCGCGGCTCCCTTAGCTAATTCTCCGGCTGCGGCGCCGGCACCCCGGGTTCTAGTCCCGGTTGAGGCACCGGATTCTGTCCAGGTTGCTCCTCTTCCAGTCCAGCTCTCTGCTGTGACCAGGGAAGGCAGTAGAGGATGGCCCAAGTCCTTGGACCCTGCACCCACCTGGGAGACCAGGAGGAAGCACCTGGCTCCTGGCTTTGGATCAGTGCAGCACCAGCCATGAGGGCCATCTGGGGAGAGAACCAAGGGAAGGAAATCTTTCTCTCTGTCTCTCTGTCTTTCACTAACTCTGCCTGTCAAAAAAAGAAAAAAAAAAAAAAAGAATCATCTTTAAAGGTCACCAGCTTTATATTTAGGTACTGTATGTGGTTTTTAAAATTAATTTATGTTACCTTTAATGCTTTTATTACTTGTGTGCCCTATTGATATAGAATATTTGAAGATTAGTTCATTCCACAAACCAAAACAGTGTCCTAATTGGCAGAAAATTAATATAAATTCCTGGATATACATATTATTATCTAAAAGAAGTTGACTCTATTTCTTAATTTTTTTGGCTGCCAATATTTTTTCTAAGATTCCTTGATTGTTTAGTTTAAAGATCTCTGCTTGATGGCATTTTCCTTTAACTAAAGTTTCATGATTTTTCTTAGTTGTAATTGTGACTATGAATAATTAATCTTCAAAATTGGTTATTTTTGTTACTTTTATTATGGAGATTATTTAGCTTGACAACTATAAAGTAGAGTAGCATGTCTCTTCATTAAATGTTTTGAGAAAAGATCATAAAATTTGCTCATAACACTATTACAATTAGAAAGGTATTTCCCAAGAAATACGAATTAGGTTAGGATATGATCCATTTAGTTTCTCATTAAAAAGCATATTTTAAATATAAATTCAAACAACTCTATTAAAGAGAATCTGAATATGTGTATATTAAATATAATCATAGTTTAAATAGGTTTTGTAGGCGATCTGTGCCAAATGGAAACCAAAACTACTAGCTTATTTTTTTTACAATAAAATGTCTTTTCATCAAATATAAAATCACAATTAATTTTAAGAGTATTTTTCTTAAAATCAAAAGTTGTTATGGCTTTTCTTTGTCTTTTCTTTCTAGCCTTAGTATATATTCTTGTGGAATAAATAGACTTATA
Source organism: Oryctolagus cuniculus (assembly GCF_051225735.1). Lineage (NCBI taxonomy): Eukaryota > Metazoa > Chordata > Mammalia > Lagomorpha > Leporidae > Oryctolagus > Oryctolagus cuniculus. The sequence continues at coordinate 28,835,942 of NC_142880.1, read as the reverse complement.
TGGAAAGAGTTTATGACAAGAAAAACTATAATGCTCTTGTCTGAATAAAATTGGTGTTCTCTTCATACATATAAAATTTACATAAAATGGGGAATGGAAAATATCTCCAGTCAGAAAAAATTTTCTTCATAAGAAATTAAAATGAAGTTGCTAAGGGTCTTTCTTTCAGCAACACTTATTTGGTAAAGTGTTTACAATAAATATGCATTTGCTTTTATTTGTCTATTCACTGATTTTTTCTTTCATTTTCAATTATATTTATACAGAAGATCAATTTAGTATATATTAAGTAAGGATTTTATCAATTTGCACCCACACAGAACATAAAGTGTAAAATACTGTTTGAGTACTAGTTATAGTATTAATTCACATTGAACAGCACATTAAGGACAGAGATCATATATGAGGAGTAAGTGCACAGTGACTCCTGTTGTTGACTTAACAATTTGACAGTCTTGTTTATGGTATCAGTAATCTCCCTATGCTCTTGTCATGAGTTGCCAAGGCTATGGAGGCCTTTTGAGTTCACCAACTTCGATCTTATTTAGACAAGGTCATAGTCAAAGTGAAAGTTCTCTCCTCCCTTCAGAGAAAGGTACCTCCTACCTCCTTCTTTGATGGCCCGTTCTTTCCACTGGGATCTCACTCACAGAGATCTTTCATTTAGGGTGTTTTTTTTTTTTTTTTTTTTTTTTTTTTTTTTGCCAGAGTGTCTTGGTTTTCCATGCCTAAAATACTCTCATGGGCTCTTCAGCCAGATACGAATGCCTTAAGGGCTGATTCTGAGGCCAGAGTGCTGTTTAGGACATCTGCCATCTATGAGTCTGCTGTATTCACTGATTTTTTAATATATTTTTATTTTACTTGAAGACACATAGAGAAAGACAGACATACAGACAGGGAATTCTATTCATTGGCTCATTTCCCAAATTCTGCAACAGCCTGGGGCTGGGCCAGGTAGAACCTTCAAACTTATCCCAGGTCTCCCATGTAGGTGGTAGGACTCCAAGTGCTTGTGTCATAACCTACTGCCTCATAAGGTGATATTCACAGGAAAGTGGATTTATAATAGGGCTGGATTTTGAACCCAGACACCCTGATATGAGCCATAGATGTACAAGTGGCCTCTTAACAGCTTCACCAAACATCTATCCTTGCACTGAGTTTTAATATATATTATTTGAAAACCTTATATGGATTTCCATGATGACTAATCAATATATGAAGCTACATGTTCACCTAAAAAAATACAAAGTGTGACAGGAGCATTGTACCTGCTTCCGTTTGTCAAAATTTTCTCCCCTATTAATGTTGCAATATCATTTGGGTTTTCTCATTAGTGACTTACATTTTCTTCAAATTTAAACCGAAGTGTTAGGTATGAGTCAGAAAAAAAAAATTTGCCTCCTATACTTTTGCTGGAGACCAGTCATATGACATTAAAAATATGAGGAATACTGAAAAGAATGTTAATAGCTCTAGATTCTGACAGAAGCTAAAATTGCTTGCTTCCTGATTCCATTTTTTGCAGTACAATCATCCAATAAAATTACATAAATCATTTCAATCAAAGTTTGCCTTTCAATAGCTTTATAAATCCTTATGAAATTTAAGTTATTTACTTTGAATTACATCCTTATGTTAATGATTTCTCAGTGAAATGCTTATTTAAATTTAAAAAGATTATAATACTAGTTCAATAATTATTCCATAGCAATTTAGATGGGTAATATCCTTGAAATATTTAAACTAATGATAACTTTCGTCTCAGTTCATTTTTAAGAAATTATAGTGTTGCACTTTCATAACCTTCTTTTAAGATAAAACATCTGGGCAAGGTAACCAACACGAAGGATGCTTTATGTCTTCAGTCTATTAAAAATAAAGTGATCTTTACTTCAATATAGATTAATTGCATTACCACTATAGCAAATTATATTTTCTCTCAAGGAGAAGAGATTACTTAGGGTATCCAAGGTTCATTTTGTTAACTAAATGAAAATGAATTGGTGACAATTTACAGTTAACATCTAAGGACTCAATAAATTCCTGTAACTTTAAAAAAAGATAAATATTTCTGTCATTCATATCTGTAAATCTTTAGGCACACACATGCCAATATGTTCGTACACACAACACACACGGAAGCACCTACATTTGGCACACAGCTAACATGTCCTAGTGCAATGTATCACTGTTTAAAGATTTTCCATTCATTTTGTTTGGTTTGTGTTGATGCCTTTGTAGTCATCATTTTGCCTGTTATCCCTGCTTGTGTGTGTGTGTGTGTGTGTGTGTGTGTGTGTGGTGTGTCTAGGAGAGCAACAGTCACACACTGGGAAAGGTCTCATTGATAATTCAATTAGCAATAAATGAGAGCTGAGACTCAGACTTCACCTAAAGTGATGCCTATTAGAATGAAGTTCTAAATAAAAGAAAGTAATTTCAGTGCAATAACTTGTTCTTAAACATGCTGTGTTGACTAGATAATCTTTTGTTCCTCTTTCTTCCACCATCCCAGAGACTAAAGAATGAGACAAAAAATATAGCCAGAGGGAAACAAGGGAAGATGACAACAAAGTGGAAATATCAGAAAATTTGCAAATACCTGTAGAAAGAAACCCCAATGAGAATAAAATCAACTGATCCAGCAGACACCTAGCAATCAGTTGAGACAATGCACTTAAAACTCACGAATTGGTTAAAAGACCACCAACTCAATGGTGGTAGTTTCCCAACACCCTACCCTATTAACATGGATAGCACAACGTTAAGATCCTCGTATCCGCTTCATCCACACTTCATTCGCTATAAGAACATTGAAAAGAGACAGAGAGAGAGAAAGAACAAAGGTCTCAGAAGTCAAGGAGAAGTGTGTCATTGAAAGTAAGGTGATCAAATGGAAGTCATCATGCTGAATGATCAAGAATATCAGTCATCTCCAAATGCCTTCACTGAGAGCAGCAGCCAGAGTCCTAGAAAGTAAGTCACATGGAATCTGCCCCACTGGACATAGTCAGGGGGATGTATGTGGCTCTATAAACAAAGACTTCAGTGGCTTATTCTTTTTTTTTTTTTATTTGACAGATAGAGTTAGACAGTGAGAGAGACAGAGAAACGTCTTCTTTCCATTGGTTCACTCCCAAGTGGCCGCTACGGCTGACACACTGTGCTGATCCAAAGCCAGGAGCCAGGTGCTTCCTCCTGGTCTCCCATGCGGGTGCAGGACCCAGGCACTTGGGCCATCTTCCACTGCCTTCCCGGGCCACAGTGGAGAGCTGGACTGGAAGAGGAGCACCTAGGACCAGAACCCAGCGCCCATATGGGATGCTGGTTCCACAGGCAGAGGATTAACCAAGTGAGCCACAGTGCCTGCCCCAGTGACTTATTCTTAATGATGAACAACCATCGTCATTCAATATTTGCAGGAAACCCCCAAATAAGAGAGTGCAATATACAAAGAAAAGAGAAAGCACATTTGGAACCTAGAAAACATAATCAGGTAATCTGATTATGAAACCAAAAAGTAAGAGAAGTGAATCACCCTTTGAAGCAAAGTGGTGGGCTGAGTGTTGTGGAAAAGTGGGTTAAGACGCTGCCTGAAATATCAGCATCCCTTGGGAGCAGGGATTCTGACCCAGGTACTCCACTTCTGATGGAGTTCCCTGTTAATGTGCCTGGGAAAGCAGTGGAGGACGGCCCAAATGCTTGGGCCCCTGCATCCTTGTGGAAGACCTGGAATAAGCTCCTAGCCATTTTGGATGAAAGATCTTTCTCTCTCTACCTCTGTCTCTGTCTCTTTCTCTATCACACTCTCTCTGTAACTCTGACTTTCAAATAAATGAAAGACATCTTTAAAACAAAGCAAAATGGCCTCTTTGTCAAAAATAATTACAGATCGATTCTCTTTACCTTTCATTAATTGTGTTCATATTTGTTGTTTTCTCCCCTAATATAATATATTTGAATAATTATTTTGATAACTGTGCATATTCTGGCTTTGTGTGACCATTCTATTTCTATGGGTTTTCTTTTTGTTTGTTTGTTTCTTCCCATGGCTTGTAATTTTTTATTCTCTGTAACATAATGTAATTCTACATACTGAAGTTGACAGTTTTTCCTTGCAGAAATACTTTTGTTTCTTTCTAAAGATTTATTTACTTTTTTAAAAGTCAGAGTTACACACAGAGAGAAGGAGAGGCAGAGAGAGGGAGAGGTCTTCCATCCACTGGTTTGCTCCCGAATTTGACGCGCTGGACAGAGCTGCAATGATCCAAAGCCAGGAACCAGGAGCCTCCTCCTGGTCTCCCACACGGGTGCAGGGGCCCAAGGACTTGGGTCATCTTCCACTGCTTTCCCAGGCCATAGCAGAGAGCTGGATAGGAAGTGGAGCGGCCGGGACCCAAACCATTGCTCACATGGGATGCCGGCACTGGAGGTGGCGGCTTTACCCCATAGTGGTGGCCCCTCCATTGTGTTTTACACCATTAAATTTTTATAATTTATCCTTTTTCCCTCCAATTATTATGCTGAGAGCAGTGGATCACTGCAATGTTCTACACCCTGACTTCACCATACCCCATGAGAAAGTAACCTGCAAGATGATATTTCACTGCAATTTGAGGATTTCTTTGTTAGACTAATACTAATTTAACTAATAAAATAATAAATATAAGTACATACCAAATATTTATTAAGAACCGTTGTGAATAGAAGAAACTTATGATGTGATGCAACAGACATCCTCCTTAAAATTTACAAAATAAAAAAATGACAGCTAACATCTGAAATTGATAACAAAGTGAAATACAAATAGAAGTTTGTTTAAAGACAGATTTAATTACAGATCTCAAGCTAAAACACTTGGAAATACTTTCACCTGGACAACAGAACAACAGAATTATTCTTAGGTAAGGACAATGTTAAGGACTGCTGGTTTATTATAAGATTGCTTTTGATCTTATTTGGCTTTTGAAACTCTGTGTAACTATCATTATTCTACTGTACAATAGAACACCAGGAGGGTTATTTTTACACTTCAAAGAAATCTTGAATATATAAAGTGATGGATGCTAATTATCCTAATTTGATCATTAAAGCCTATGCATGTATCAAGATATTACGTTGTACTCTATAAATATGTATAATTATTGTTTGTCAATAAAAACATAAAAAACTCTGTGTAAGTGTTCCATTCATAAACAATAAAAAATAGGCAGAATTGTTCAATACAATAAGATCAAAGTAGAATAATAGAGAATGCAATTAATGACATGATAAATTAGAAGAAAGGACCAGAAAATTGGGGGAGAGTTAAGATCAAGGAAAATCTACCTCTCATTGGTGGAATTAGGAAATCATTTACAAACATATTGCAACTTAAACTGGGAGTTGATGGTGTAGGTTTTCAACATACAAACTTGACTCAGGCTAAAAGAACATCTTGAGTAATAACGTTTACACAATCGGGGCAGGAATTCTGGAGAATATGATGTGCGTGAGAGACTTGGGGAGTTGTTGACATCGGGTGAGTATGAAGAGAAATATTTGGAAGTAACAGTAGGGACTCTCTGAATGCCAGGTATAGAGAACAGGCACCAGCTGAGAGGCACTGAGAATCCCTGAAGAGGGCTAAGCAGGGAGTTTGTGCCACCAGCTTGAATTCAGGATGATTTATGTGGTCCACACACACACAGAGTTTAAGTGGAACTTACAGGGAGGAAACAACATTTTTCTCATTCAGCCTTAATGCTTGTGAAGAAAGCACCAACATATTGAGCTCAACTCTGCCCTACAATTCCACAGATATGAATTATAAAATGTGTTCCCCTCCTGAACTCAAAAATCATTCTCTTTTCTGACAATATGAGTCCACAAAGTTTCCTTTTACACACATACATGAAGAAGTTATATTAGACTGGTTACTAAAGACATATGTAATTATAAGTGTTTCAGCTATTCATCTATGCGTTTTAACTGTACTGTTCATTAGAGGAATAGGGTTGATTGCAAAAGAAAAGTAGGCGATAATATTTATTTTCTTTGAAGCAGAATACTGGATTCTGGTTATCATTGAGGGTGAATCTATATTTTATTTCTGAGTACCAAAATTAATAAATAATCATAATCATGGATATGAAAGGAAATATAAAGGATCACATAAAATTGGCATATCAAAACTCAACAATGGGTAAATGGATCAAAATTTTGGGGAGTTAGGATGCATAAATTAATAGTAGGCAAAGAAAGTAAGGAAGAGTGAGAGAGAGAGAGAGAGAAAGTCAACTTTTTTTATTTTGACAGGCAGAGTGGACAGTGAGAGAGAGAGACAGAGAAAAAGGTTTTCCATTTCCGTTGGTTCACCCCCCCAGTGGCCGCTGCGGCTGATGCACCTTGGCCCATGCACCGAGACGATCTGAAGCCCAGAGCCAGGTGCTTCTGGTCTCCCATAAAGGTACAGGGCCCAAGGACCTGGGCCATCTTCCACTACACTTCTGGGCCACCCTCCACTACACTTCTGGGCCACAGCAGAGAGCTGGATTGGAAGAGGAGCAACCAGGACAGAATTCAGTGCTCCAACCAGGACTAGAACCCAGGGTGCCAGCACCATAGGCGGAGGATTAGCCTATTGAGCCATGGCACCGGCAGAGAAAGTCAACTTCTCAAACATAGAGGAAGAAAGGAGCCAATATCAAATGAACAACAACAGTAATTTATTGTCGGTAACAGCATCCAGATCCACCAGGTATAATTGATGCCAGCATATCCTGAACTAAAGAGTTGATGCTTTGTGATCTCATATTGTGTAACTCCACAAATAAACATGAGAGCACTATGTTACTTGGATTCAGTGAATGAACTATATTACAGAAAAATATATATGCCACAAAATAGGCTATGAAGTTGCAAATTGTTCTCTGGGAAGAAAGCAAATGATATAAAAGCAAGTTGTCATCTGAAGCAAAAGTCAAACAAAGAAAATGTTGTTAATTAGCTTTATCTGGGAATTTCATCAAAGACTTGGTATTTTGGGTTTGTGGTTAGTGTGATTCATTGCTTGCAACCTTGCTTTCCCTAGAATTTCTTCACTTTCCCTTTAATTATTGCTTAAGTAATAATGGTCAGATATTTTAATGGTTTTGAACTCCAGGAAGAGGAAAAGTAAAATACATACCAGTGTTAATCATATCTCTTGGTAACATAAAAAAAAAAAAAACAACATAGCAGGAAAAATTTTCAGCACAAAGACTGTCCAAGTTCAACCGCAGTCCAACTGTTTCCCTCTGTGTGTGCTGGAACTCATGGTCGTCTGGAAGAGTGAGGTACTCTTGACCAATATTCACTGAGGATGGACTTACATTCAATCATTGTAAGGCTCCTGGAAATTTCATTTTAATCTATGTTTTCTAAGCTATGAATTTTAAATTTTAATCTATGAATTTTTAAATTGAGGATTCCAGAGTGTCCCTTTTAATACTGAATAATTATAATGTATTATAAGAGGAATGTGGTTCTGAGCTGTGCTTCTGATCATGTTATACAGAAAATACATTTGAGGCACTTTTTCAATTTTTAGAATATCTCACAATTTTGTTAACCTGTTAATAAGTAAAATTACAGATTTTTCTTTAATGGTGTACCTGAGTTGGTTGGAAGAGTAATTATCTGGGAAGCTTCAATAAACTATGCACATTGGAAGTGCCACAGACAAAACTGACTTGTAAAGACGGAGAAAACACAAGCTTCTTGAATGAAACATCCAACAAAAGCAAAACTAGACCCGTGGGATCATACCAAACTCAGAAGCTTCTGCACAGCAAAGGAGACAGCCATTAGAGTGAAGAGACATCCAACAGAACGGGAAACCATACTGGCTACTTATCTGGCAAAGGATTAATATTTAGAATTTTTCAGCACCTCAAAACACTCAACAACAAAACAATAAATCTACTTAAGGAATGAGCAAAGGATCTGCACAGAAAGTTCTCAAAAAAAAAAAAAAAAGAAATACAGATGTCCAGAAAAAAAAAAAGATATATGAGCAAGTTCTCAACATCACTAGCCATCAGGGAAATGCAGATATGAACTACAATGAGATATCACTTCAGCCCTGTCAGAATGGCTATTATCCAAAGACAGAAAGTAACAAATGCTGATGAGGATGTGGACAAAGGGGAACATTTATTTACTGTTGGTGAGGATGTAACTTAGGGCAGCCACTGTGGAAAACATTTTGGATATTTCTTTAAAACTAGAAATATGCTTGCCATATGATCCAGAAATCCCGCTACTGGGTATACATGCATAAGATGTGAACATATTATATCAAAGAGAGGTGTACCTACACCATATTTATATCAGAACTGTTCACAATAGCCAAAATACGCAATAAGCTGAGGTGTCCATCATCAGAAGAACGGATAAAGAAAATGTGATATATATTAACCATTATTCTGCTCTAAAAAGAATGAAATTCTATGATTCATATCAAAATTGCTAATCTATGGGAAAAATAAACAAGCCTAATACATGAATTGGAAAGCATTTGAGCTGTAGTAAACTATAAAACATTTTGGTTTAAAGAAACTGAAACAAAAATACACAAAATGAGAAAAATAATGTTTCTTTTTGCATGGAATTCAAAGGGGACTATAAACACCGTCACAGCACCCATAGTCTCAGAGAAGAAGTTTCTTTTCTTTTAATAATAAATCAACTGTATACCCACATGCCTCATTCCATTAAGATAACTAGTATTTAAATCTGACTGCACACTGAGAACTCCTCGATTTTTAAGTCTTCAAGCCCATGCCTCACCCATGGAGAGTCTGATGTAATTGTTCAAGGCTCAGAGATTGGCTGTTTTTATTATCACCCTGGTGATCCTACAGTGCAGCAAGGGCTGGAAATCATTGCATTAAATTGAAGGAACAGTGATACTATTAGTTCACTCCACTCTGGGCTTTGTGGTAATCTCTTCACTTGCATTGTCTCATTTAATCCTCCCAGAAATCCCATAATGCAGAAATTACTCTCATTTTGGTGATGGAGCAAACAGAAATAAATAAATAAACAAATAGCTCAAAGCAGCCCCCGTTAAAATGTGATGGAAGGACTCAGAGGAAAGCTGTGTGAACTTAAAGTCTGCACTCCTAAGCATCTTTATTACCTAATTTCTGCTTCTAGTTTGCAATTTCTGCAACCGGGAAGCATCGTTGTATTTTTCCTCTCCCTTCCGATCTAAAGGGACCATATGTCATGACTCAGGAGGGTTGTCACCATCTTTTCAGAATTAGGGAAAATGTGAGTCCCGGGAGGAGAATGAGAACACAGTTTAACTTTTCCAGAATCTAATGAAAGACAAGCTTTGAATCTGAGTAGGTATTTAAAATTTTTCTTTAGATTATTAAAACTATAACTGTCAGAAATTTTGCATTAACAGTTACATCACAGATTTCTTTAAAAGTTATAAAATCTGTGCAGTATTGGACCTAAACAGTTGCAGTTGTTGCTGTCAGTGGATTTTGTCTCCCTCTGTATCACAGTCCCTGCAAAAGCCTATTGTCTGTTGTGCCAGTTCTTCTCAAAGATTCATGTCCATATGAGTGACTAACTTGGTGGTCCTACCAAAACGAAGATTTCAGTTTAGTAGGACTTGAGAATGATGACAGAGACTCAACACTTACAGAAAGTTTTCAGGCTATGCTGAAACCCCTGACGCTCAGATAAATGTTACAGATTTCCTATTCTACTCATTCACATTGCTTATCTTCAAATACTTCACTTAATTTTATGACTCCTATTATGAATATATATATGTGTGTATATATATGTGTGTAGTAATTCTTGATGATATATTTATAGATATATTTCTTATGTTATATGGATACTGATGATAGATACTAAATTTCTGAACTCCTGATGATATATAGATACTTTATATAATATATGTATATAATATGTGTATATAATATATGTATATATAATATACTTATATATGGAACCATCAGGAATTACCACAAACAGCTATATGTAAAAAAATTTGAAATATCTAAATAGAAAGATTTCTAGATATATAACAGTTTACCAAAATTGATACATAAAGATGTTGAAAGTCTAAACAGAACAATAACCAAGAAAGAGATCAGTAATAAAGACCTTCACAACAAAGAAAAGCCAAGAACTGAGTGGCTTTGCTTCTGAATTTTAACAGACTTTTAAAGAAGAACTCATTCCAATTCTTATCAAACTATTAAAATGATTCAAAGGGAGGGAATCCTCCCAAACTCCTTTTATGAGGCCAGCATCACCTTATTTCCAAACCAGAAAAAAGATGCAACAGAGAAAGAGAACTATAGACCAATATCATAGATGAATATAAATTCCAAAATACTCAACAACATACCAGCTAATTGAATCCAACAGCACATCAGAAAGATCATTCACCCAGACTCAGTGGAATTTATCCCTGGTATGCAGGGATGGTTCAACATATGCAATTCAATCAATGTGATACATCACATTAACACACTGAAGAATAAATACCACCTGATTTTATTTCAATGAATGCAGAGAAAAGCATTTGATAAAACACAACATACTTCTATGATAAAAATCTTAAGTAAATCGGGTATAGAAGGAACATTCCTCAAAACAATCAATGAAATATATGACAAATACACAATCAGCATCATATTGAATGGTGAAAATTTGGATGCATTTTCACTAAAAATTGGAACCAGACAAAGATGCCCACTTTCATTATTGCTATTTAACATAACCTGGAAGTTTTCAAAGGGATACCAATTTGAAAGGAGGAAGTCAAATTATACTGGTTTGCAGATTACATGATTCTATGCATGGGAGAACCAAATGACCCTACTAAGAGGCTATTGGAACACATAAAACAGTTTGATAAAGTGGCAGGATTTAAAATGAACATAAAAATCAATAGCCTTTGTATGCACAGACAATATACCACAGCTGGAAAAGAACGTGTAAGATCAGTCCCCTTCAAATTAAATGCACAAAATTTAAATATCTTGGGATAAATTTAAACAAGGTGGTGGGAGATCTCTGTGATGAAAATTACAAAAAAAATTAAAGAAAGAAATAGAAGAAGACACAAAAATGGAAAAACATTTATGTTCATGGAATGAAAGAATTAACATCATCAAAATGTCCATATTACCAAAAGCAACTTAAAGATTCAATTTGATCCCACTCAAAATACCAGTAACATTTTTCTCAGATCTAGAGAAAAAATGATGTCAAAAGGCATATGAAAACACAAAAGACCTCTAATAGCTAATGCAGTCTTAAACTACAAACACAAAGGCAGAGAAATCACAATATCAGGTTTCAAAACATACTACAGGGCATTTTTTTAAAAAAAAGCTTGGCACTGGCATAGAAATAGACATGTAAACCAATGGAACAGAAATAAATGCATGTATCTACAACCAACTAATCATTGACAAAGGAGCCAAATTCAATCCCTGGAGAAAGGACAATCTCTTCAACAAATGGTGCTGGGAAAATTGGAACTCTGTGTGCGGAAGTATGAAACTAGACCCCTATCTACACCTTTCACAAAAATCAAGTCAAAATGTATCAAGGATCAAAATCCTGATACCATCAAATTACTATAGGAGAACATTGGGAAAACTCTATAAGACATTGGCATAGACAAAGACTTCTTGGAAAAGATCCCAGGAGCAAAGGTAATCAAAGGCATAATAGATAAATGGAATTACATCAAGCTAAGAAGCTGATGCACCGCAAAGGAGACACTAAAAAAGTGAAGAGGCAACTGACAGAAAAAGAGACAATATTTGCAAACTATGAAACTGATAAAGGATTAACATCCAGAATCTAAAAAGAACTTAAGAGACTCAACAATAACAAAACAATCTAGTTAAAAAATGCACAAAACACTTGAACAGGCATTTTTTTTTAATAGGTGAAGTTCAAATGGCTAACAGACACTTGAAAAAATGTTCAGGATCACTAATACTCAGTGAAATGCAAGTCAAAACCACAATGAGGTTTCATTTCACCCCAGTTAGAATGGCTCTCATTCAGAAATCAAAAAACAATAAATACTGGTGAGGATGTGGGGGGCGGGGATGTTCCCTAATCCACTGTTGGTGGGAATGAAAACCCATATAGCCTTGTGGAAGACAATACAAACATTAGAAATCTGAAAATAGATCTACCACATGACCCAGCCATCTACTTCAGCTAATTTGCCCAAGTGAAATTAAAGCATCATATGAAAGTGTTATTAGTACTTCCATGTTTATTGCAGCTTAATTCACAACAGATAAGGTGTGCAATCAACTCAGATGTCCATTAGCCAATGATTGGATACAGAAAATGTGAGATATATACACTTTTGAATATTACTCAGATGTAAACAAAGAATGAAATCCTGTGTTTGCAACAAAATGGAAGCCAGTTGGAAGCCATTATATTTACTGAAATAAGCCAGTCCTCAAAAGACACATAGCATATATTTTCTCTGACCTGTGGTAACTAATAGAGTACACAAATGCAATATATAGTTCTTTGAAATTTGCATAAAATTATTCTTGTGTATAAACTGTTGAAAGGAAATGGCTTAAAGTCTACATAAACTTAATTATTTTGTTATAATCAGAGAGGAAATATTTAGATATTGCATTCTCATTTGTTTTATTTCATTAAAAGAAACCATGAATGAATAATTGACAAAGCCTGTATATGGGTGAAATGGTCATCTGTTCACTCTCCTAGGGTCTTTTTGCCTCATGCTTTTTAAACTTTTTATTTGATGAATTATTAAGCCTTTTTACTGCAATGCAAATTCAAAATATATTTTCTCAAAATTGAAAAAAAGAAGGAAGGAGAATGGAATGGGGAGAGAGATGGAGGGAGGATGGAAGGGAATATCAATGTGATCTTAGACTTGTATCTACAAATCATTTTGAATCTGTTAAAAATTAATTTAAAAAATTAAAAATAGAAAAAAAAAAAAACCTAGACCAAGACACTACATTGTAGTGGAAGCCAAACAAACAAACTCTTTTCCAAAGGTAGAGTTAATCAAGTATTTCAAATGACTGAAATAAGGGAAAAGAGAATCAAGATATAGCCATTGAATTCATTAAGATGTTAATGAGTTTAGTAAAATAAGAGTTAAAAGATCAATCATTCAGAAAGAGACAATAATGTATAAAATCACAATAAATGAAAAGTAAAAGCTAAAAAAAGTATAGATTCTCTAGTAGTGTGAAGAGTGTAAAATTGAGTTCTACTTGAAAACTATGTAATAACTCAGGCTGCTAGTTTACTTGATTCTGACAAAGAATTTGAAACCTCTGGGCCAGAGACAAATGCTTTTAGAAGTCACAGTAGTGTGAATAGTCATAATAGTATTTGCATAAGTCCCCACCCCTAGTTCCCATAGGGTGACAAGAAGGGACCCTTTATGATGCATACACACAGTGTGTTGCACTGGATGAGAGGAAACCCGACTGAAGAAAATTCCTTGAGTGTGTTAGCCATTGAGTTTGTATTGACCGACCCATGAACAGGGGTATCAATCCACAACTTCACAAAAGCATCCATGGATTCCTCATTCATTGCAAGAGCCCGGTTGGTTCAGTCATATTACAAGATAATAGCTATTTCCTAATTGATGTGCTTTATAGTCATGTCTGGGGGGTATCAAATCCTAAACTTGAAGGTGGCAACTCTGGACAAAAACTGCCTTCTCCGAGTTTCCAGTCATTGGAATCGTTGGTCATGAAGAACTCTAGTTTAAAGTTAGATATTTGGTTTGCTCTTCTTCTCCAAATAGTAGCCATTTCTTTTAAAAAAAATCACCTATTTTATTTATTTGAAAAGGGGGATGGAGAGAGAAAAAGAGAAAGAGAGAGACAGAAAAAAAGAGAGAGAGAATCCATCTTATCCATAGTTCAGTTCTCAAATGTGCGCAGCAGCTAGAGTTGGGCTAGACTGAAACCAGGAAGATCCAGGAGCCCAGTCCATGTCTCCCACGTGGCTGACAGGGACCCAGTTACTTGAGACTCACCACAGTCTCACAGAGAACACTTTAATGGCAACCTGGAAGCAGCGGCAGAGACAGGACATGAACCCAAGTACCCCAATATACAATGTGAGCATCTCTAGCAGCATCTAAGTTGCTACACCAAACACTCATACCTAATAGCCCTACAGCAGCCCTTCTCAAACAGTATAATTCTTTCCATATTTATAGGGCAGAAAAGTGCAAGCATGTAAAATACCAATACTAATTCATCAACATTATAGATGGAGTCTTGAATAGCAGTGTTCAACACAACAGTCAGTTCTTCACATATGGTTTTCCTTGGAAAATGGACTGTCATGGGGAAATGTCTCCATGAGAGTTAAACCCACTTCAAAAAGCTCTGGACCCTTTCACTGCGATCTCCAAATGGATCTCAGTCCAGCTTAATAGATTGCAGGGGACAAGGGTCTGGGGAGGTGAGCAAACTCATAAGACAGCACAGCTGTTGCTATTCTTTCATAATAAGCAAGACATTCTTTGTCCCCTTGAATCCCAAATGAACCAGCTGTTGTTCTAGCAATCCGCCTACTTTTTCATCTTTTCATACTAAATATAAGTAAGCATCTCCATACCTACTGTCTAAAAGGAGGCAGACTCTTGTGTTACTAATGCTTGGCACTAATTAAAACAATTGGTTTGTCTGAGTCTGACCGAATAACTCATCTCTCAGGCGGAGTTAGCATCAATGAAGTCATTATCTTTGAACTTACTGGTTGATATATTACAAGGTGAAAGAACATTTATTGTTTGATTATCTGTACAACTGAGTCAACGTGTTTGCTGCTAGTACCATGGACTTTCTCCAAATCCCATCGATGGGTCATGTGTTTCCCTCCTTTCATTTTCTGTGTCCTCTGACCTTTGTTACCAGGAATGTGAGGCAGTGTAAATCCTCTGAGATTCTGCCCGGATTGTAAGGTAACATGTTCTTCTGCCATAGTTTAAAGAATGAAAAAAGAATACACAATGCTTTTGGGTAAGCTCCCAAAAAGAACATTATTGCTCACAGTGATAGCAGTAGTCAGAACAGAAGCAATTTTATCAAAACCTGGAATCCCAGTTCCCAGAAAGCAATAAGTGTCAGGCAATGTGTTCACAGGGGGTGTATTGTGTGTATTGTGTTGTAAGAAACATGGCTAAAACTAATGATAGAGAAATTGAAAGTAAAAGCAAGGCAAAGCATATACCAGGAAATCTTAACAAAGTTCAGGCTTATATTTATTCAATTTGTTAAAAAGATGCTTTAACACAGGATGACTGAATCTACTATTGAAATGATTGTATGCTATAATCTATGGGATTTCCTCTTGGGGTGTAAGATTATCTTGATATATGAAAATCAATTCATGTTATACAACATGTTAACAGAACAGGGAAGAAAAAAACTGTATGACTGTCTCAAAAAGAGGCTGAAAAAGCACTGGACAGAATTTAGAAGAATTCCCTGGTAAAAACTCTACACAAACTAGGAATAATATGAAAAAATGTCATATGTGTAAAACCAACAGCTAATTTCATATCCAATGATGAAAGAGTTAAGATCCTCTTAAGGTCAGAAATGAGTCAAAGATGCCCCCATCACCACTCCTAACAGTACAGTACTGAAATCCCCAGTCAGAGCAAATAGGCACGAAAAAGAAATAAAAGTCCTCTAAGTCATAAAGGAGGGACTAAAATTATCCCTGTTCACATCACATGATACAGAAAACTCAAGAAAAAAAAAAACACTGAGAAATAACAAAAAAATCCAGTTATTTGTGGGATATAATATTAGCATACAAAATAAGTAGGGTTTCTAAATATTAACAGTGAATTATCTGAAAAGAAAACTAGGGAAACTTACATTTACTTTTACATTAGTACCTAACTTTACTCTATTTATAGTAGCTTCAACTAACAAACAAACAAAACCGGACTAAACTGAACTAAGTAATGAAAGACTTATTTATTCAAAGGTAAAATATTGCTTAAGAAATTTTTAAAAAAACACAAATTAATTCAAAAGAAAACTGTATTCACAGATTGTAGGACTTGATATTATTAAAACTCTTTACTGCCTAAACTGAATCTATTCAATACAATCTCACAAAAGTATAGTGATTTTTGTTATACAGAAAAAATATTATAAAAGATACTTGGAAAAAGAGTATACAAACTATAACAACCTTGAGGAAAACAAGCTAGAAGCATCACAATTCCTGATTTTAGAATACATTACAAAGCTATGGTAAGTCAAGTAGCATGATTCAGTAATAAATATATGTGGGGGACTGATGGAATAGAGAAATAGAGTACAGAAATTGATACACATACCTGATTCCCCACAATGAGGGAAAGGATAGTTCCCACAAATGGTCTTCAGAAAACTTGATTTCCACATGCAAAAGGACAAAATGGGATCTCTATCTTATAACACAAACAAAAATCAATTACAAAGGAAGTCAAACAGGAGACTTGAAACTGAAGACAAAGAAAAAATAAATGAGAAATGCCTCATGACGGTGGTCTTGGCAGTGACCAAACCCTATTCATCACAAATATGTTTTGCTCTCTAGGGTCTCTTAGATCAGGGCAAGGAGCCAGAAAGAGCACCTACAATACTATATTGACATTGATGGCACTTGTTCTTTTGTTTTGTTTTGAAAGTTATTTTTCACTTGTCCATTTTTGGGTCAGATCTGATCAATTCATCTTCAGTAAATTATACGGATTGGCTTTTTTACTTACCACTTAACTGGATTGAAAGCTGATCATGTTCAGCACTGTAAAATCCATCTGTTGAGAGTTTGCTTTTCTTTTTTATTTTACTCATAATATTTTTTCCCTCTCAGAACATGGTTAAATCTTCCTTTCTATCCACTTTACTCTGCTCCAAAATAGAGATCTTCCAAATCAAGAGATGTAGTTAAGTGCATGCTGGATTCAATTTCATTAAAAATGTAGCTATAAAGCAAAGAGATTTTTTAACAGCCACGATTTTTTTTTCATTAATAATTTAAGCTGCTTATTCTAATTGGTAGCACTGTTACAGATGGTCATGATGAATTGCTCCTGAATGTAGGCCTCCCACAGATTTGAAACATATGATGTGGCTGAATATCGTGTTTGCTATGGAGGAGTATGGCACTTCCAGGAAATCTAGCACAAGATAGAAATGTCCCAGTTACTAGCAAACACTATCGCACCATTGAACAAAGAGTTCATTTACAGAAATAAGAAGTTGAGTCTGAACTTGGCTAATTTGTGAAGTCACTGTCTTCCTGCTTCCTTTGGTAGGCTCTGTCTTGCACATATAAAGCTTCTCCTCACAACACAGAACCACTGGATCATGACTGCTTGGCAGGTGTCTGCTCTTGGACCACATCTAATCTCACGCTTCTCCCTAAAAATTCATTCATTCTGGGACCAAATTTCCACTGCACTGAAGCTACCTTATTCATTTCTCTTCAAATGGTTCTTCTGGAAGTAATTTATTTTGCAGAAAATTATTTATTTGAAAGGCAAAGTGACAGAGAGAGAGAGGGAGTGCCTGCAACAGTTGGGACTGGACCAGCCCAAAGCCATGAGCCAGAAATTCCTTCCAGGTGTCCAGTGTAGGTGAGAAACACAATTCCCTAGGCTATCATTTGCTGCATCCCAGGTGCATTAATGGGAAGCTGGATTGGAAGTATATATAGGACTGGTTTCCAGGCACTCTGATATGGGATGAGGATATCACGAGTGGTGGCTTAACTCTGTCCATCGAGGTCTGTCCCAAGTAAGTAATTATTTAAATCCATTTTTCTTAAAGTATGGCCCTACTGAAATAGAATTTTCAAGCAAGGTCCAAGAACAGTTTTTTATGAAATTTCTAATTATTCTGATTTTTGTGAATGTCTGAGAAGTGCTGCTTTAGAAGAATAAGTAACACTAAACTCACAGGTACCAATTAAAAAGGTATTAAGGAAATATACTTAGGGAAGTAGGAAGAAGGAACTTACCCTCAAATTATGCCATGATATTGATCAACTACTCTCCATAGATATGATACTTCAGAGGGATCAGTTAAAAATTACTTAAACATTCATTATATTCTCAGGTATTTATATTACTTAATTACCACTTATTACTAATAACTACCTATTAAGAACTGCTACTAATTAAGTACTTATCACATACATGTCATGCGATTTAATTTCTTGAATGTGTATAGAATACCACACTTGTTCTAGGTATAAAACCACCTATATATCAGTCCAACTATCCTATACAGTGTAATAGTTATTGACGTGAGTTTTACACTGGTCCTGGGTTCAAGAAACAACTCTATCAGCTGCTAGCTTTCAGAAATATGTCCCGTTCTCTCAGTTCCTATTGGTTCTTTCTTCCCCATTTCTCATCCTTTCTTTGCAATCAAATTGTGTATGACTCCCTTTAATATGTCCATTACGTGACTAACCGTCTTTTTACAGCCTTGCGTTACTCTTTGAATGCTTTTTCCATCTCCTTACCCCAAGTGAAACCAGGCTCTTCTCAGGGGAGAGTTTCCATGATAGCCTCTGTTGCTAACTCACTGTCATCCTGTTACACTCATAAGTCCTCACTTAGAGAACAATTCCCTCCACTGCTCGACTTCAGCCATTTTTTATTCTAATCATTTTGGACATGCTAACACCCACAGCTTAAAGTACTTGTAAGCCAAAAAAGTGGCCAGAGAGCTTGGACTCTTGTCTGCCACTCACTAGCTACAACATAAAGAACATTTGTTTCTCACTGAAATATTAAAAAAATACATCAGACCCCAATATTTTGTGGAACTTTTTTGGAAGTGGGTAGGGCTGACACCCTTCAGGGTCTCCCCCTGAGCAACTGAGAACTCCCTCTTGGGTTGTGTGCTTTGGAAAGCACCACCTATCACAAGCCTGGCAGTTGTATTGAGGACTTTGCAGAAAGTTATTCAGGAACACCTCACTGCCTTTGTACTCAGTTGTAACGATCAAGGGTGGTGTGAGTGATTCAGCCACTTTAGTAACAAATCTTCCAGATCCCCAGAAAGACACAGGTGTCCATACATTGCTGTTTGTCTTTAAAAATAACAAAAATATGTGCTATGTCACCACTTATAGGGAATAGATGTTGCATTGGTGTGAGAGCAGAATTTGAGTAACAGGGTACTTACTCTATATTTGTGTTCATTTAGGTCCAGTTGTAAATGCAAAAAATAGATAGCTCCTTATACTAGATATGTATCATCATGGAATGCTGTGATTAAAATATTATTACTATAAAATCAAAAATAAAATTTAATAAAATATGAAAAATAAAATAAATAATAAAATAAATAATAAAAAATAAAAATAAATAAAATATAATAATATATAATAAATAATAAAATAAATAATGAATAAATAATAAAATAAAATAAAATACGAAAAAAGTATCCTTTTCAAAGAATTAGGTTTCAAAATTCTGCTAGAAGTAATTATAATTTGTATTAGAGCTTTAATTTTTGTGGATAAATTTCAATATTGAAAATACTTCAGAAAAATATGATTCTCACTTTTAAATTGCCATTAATTTATGTTTATTTGAGGTCATATCCAAATTTAGACTGATTTGACTACAATTTTAATCATAGTTTATATCACTATCCAAAGTATGACAATTCTGTGAAAATTTTGACTATAATAACGTGACTAGTCAATTTTTATAAATAACTAAGTACTGGTTAAATAATTGTATATGCTTGTTGACTACCCAACATCATTGGACCATAAGCCTAATATCCAAACACACACAAAAACAATTCTATATTATTTGATATTTTGATACATTTCATATAAAATATGGGAGCACATATTTTTATATTTTATAATGCATAAATTATTTTTTCAAGGTAACTATTTAATATTTAGCTTGATTTTCACCTTTAAGTGGTATGGACTCATTGTTCCTTCCTATACTTTGACTTTGGACACTGTGTGTTAGGAGCAGACCTGTAATCACTGAGCTGACCTTGTTGTGGGGTAGTGCGTGAAGCTCATAAAGGACATTGGTTCTGATACAGCACTCTGCTAATGGCCTGAGAAAAGCAATAAAATATGGCCCCAGTGCTTAGGCCTCTTCCACCCATGTGGGAGACATAGATGAAGCCTTGGCTCACACATTGTAGCCATCTGGGGAATGAACCAGTGGATGTAAGATTATCTCTCGGGTCTGTGCCACGGTTCAATAGGCTAATCCTCTGCCTGGGGCACTGTCACCCCGGGTTCTGGGTCGGGACGCTGGATTCTGTCCCGGTTGCCCCTCTTCCAGGTCAGCTCTCTTCTGTGGCCTGAGAGTGCAGTGGAAGATGGCCCAAGTGCTTGGGCCCTGCACCCCATTGGAGACCAGGAGAAGCACCTGGCTCCTGGCTTCGGATCACTGCGATGTGCCAGCCGCAGCGCGCCGGCCGTGGCGGCCATTGTAGGGTGAACCAATGGTAAAAGAAGACCTTTCTCTCTGTCTCTCTCACTGTCCACTCTGCCTGTCAAAAAAAAATAAATAAATAAAAAAAGATTATCTCTCGCTCTTCCTCACTCTGTGTCTCCCTCTCTTTCTTAAACTCTGATTTTCAAATAAATAAAAAAATATATAAAGCAGACAAAAAGAAATATGGAAATAGGAGTGAAGTGTTTTTTTTTTTTTTAAGATTTTTATTTATTTATTTGAAAGCTAGAGTTACAGTGAGATAGAGAGAGAGAAAGGTCTTCCTTCCATTGGTTCACTCCCCAAATGGCTGCAATGGCTGGACCTGCACCAATCTGAAGCCAGGAGTCAGGTGTTTCTTCCCTGTCTCCCATTCGGGTGCAGGGACTGAGCACTTGGGCCATCTTCCACTGCTTTTCCAGGCCACAGCAGAGAGCTGGATTGGAAGAGGAGCAGCCAGGACTAGAACCGGCAGCCACATGGGATGTCAGCGCCATAGGCGGAGAATTAACCTACTGCACCACGATGCGGGCCCCAAGGAGTGAAATTTTTAACTGACTAAAACTGTACTGTACTATATGAGCAGGTATGTGCCCAAGAGAATGTGGGTGTGTGTGTGTGTATGTGTGTGTGTTTGCCAGGCATGGGGAGATCTGCCAAGGAGGACAGTGATGGAGAAGCATGAGATTCAGAATGTCCAATTAAATACCTAGCTAGGAAAACAAAAAAAAAAAATCATTAAAATATAATTTATGCAATCATATTAGGGAGTTAGACTGTTCCATAAATTATGTATGTAATTTGAGAATTAATTTTGCATTGATTTCCCCCAATTTTAAAAATAGTCATATATTCAGATATAACTTAATGTATTTTCAAAGATGTCAAGAAAATGTAGTTATAATGACAAAAAATCTGAGAGGGAGCTAAAAAGGACTATTTTTGAAATCAATTTTAATGCTTTTTAGAGTTAGGTTTCCATTCTTCCCTAAAAGATCCAACATTTCTATCAAATAAAATAGAATACACCTATATCATCTCAGGATTTGTATGCATTTGACATTAAAAACAATTATATGAAATGTTGAATATAGCTTATTTATCAGAAAAAGGTCATTTCATGTCACCCAGACATGATGATATTTAAAAAATAAAACACAACAACATAAACAAACATTCCCCACAAAAAACATGAAATGCTTATTTATTTAGCATTCTCTTAAATGCCTTGTTCCATAGATTATGTAATGCTACAACCAATGGTTACCAACTTTCCTCTTAACTCTGTCTAAATATGTTTCTCATTTTTAGGAGAATTCTGATATTTTTGAGGCCCTTCACACTATCATTTGATCAAAATCTAAAACCAATTCCTGGAGCAAGGACAGTCTATTCAACAAATGGTGCTGGGAAAACTGGATTTCCACATGCAGAAGCATGAAGCAAGACCCCTACCATTCACCTTACACAAAAATCCACTTAACATGGATTAAAAACCTAAATTTACGACCTGACACCATCAAGTTATTAGAGAACATTGGAGAAACCCTGCAAGATATAGGCACTAGCAAAGACTTCTTGGAAAAGACTCCAGAAGCACAGGGAGTCAAAGCCAAAATTAACAATTGGGATTGCATCAATTGAGAAATTTCTATACGGCAAAAGAAATAGTCAGGAAAGTGAAGAGGCAACCGACAGAATGGGAAAAATATTTGCAAACTATGCAACAGATAAAGGATTAATAACCAGAATTTACAAAGAGATCAAGAAACTCCACAAAAACAAAACAACCCACTTAAGAGATGGGCCAAGGACCTCAATAGACATTTTTCAAAAGAGGAAATCCAAATGGCCAACAGACACATGAAAAAATGTTCAAGATCACTAGCAATCAGGGAAATGCAAATCAAAACCACAATGAGGTTTCACCTCACCCCGGTTAGAATGGCTCACATTCAGAAATCTACCAACAACAGATGCTGGTGGGGAAAAAGGGACACTAACCCACTGTTGGTGGGAATGCAAACTGGTCAAGCCACTATGGAAGTCAGTCTGGAGATTACTCAGAAACCTGAATATAACCCTACCATACAACCCAGCCATCCCACTCCTTGGAATTTACCCAAAGGAAATTAAATTTGCAAACAAAAAAGCTGTCTGCATATTAATGTTTATTGCAGCTCAATTCATAATAGCTAAGACCTGGAACCAACCCAAATGCCTATCAACAGTAGACTGGATAAAGAAATTATGGGACATGTATTCTACAGAATACTGTACAGCAGTCATAAACAATGAAATCCAGTCATTTGCAACAAAATGGAGGAATCTGGAAAACAAAATTATGCTGAGTGAATTAAGCCAGTTCCAAAGGGACAAATATCATATGTTCTCCCTGATTGGCAACAACTAACTGAGCACCAAAGGGGAAACCTGTTGAAGTGAAATGGACACTATGAGAAACAGTGACTTGATCAGCCCTTATCCTAACTCTTGATGGAATACTTTTCCCTTTTAGTATTTTTTTTTGTTCTAGTACTATGGTTGAACTCTGTAATTAACACACAATTATTCTTAGGTGTATAAATTTAAATTCATTGTTATTTTTAGACATTGTAATTATCTAATCAGAGATTTAAAGCAACCATGATCAACATGATAAAGGTGCTAGTGGATAAAGTAGACATCATAAAGGAACATATGGATCGCATAAGAAAATCAATGAAAACATAAGAAATAATAAAAAAGGAATAATAGAAATCAAAAAGATTAAACATTGTAATATAGGCTTGTTAGTAGAATGGAAACAGCTGAAGGAAGAATCTATGATATGGAAGATCTGGAAAAAGAAATCCTTAAAAGTGAAAATCTATGAGAATAAAGTCTGAAATAATCACAACAGAATAGCCAAATACTGTGAGACATTTATGAAAGGCATTACATACACATAATAGGTACTCCAGAAAAACATAAAAAATATCAGAAAAAAATGAAATATGGACTGAATATTTTCCCAAATGATCTTAGGCAGCAAATCATGAACACAGGATTCTCAGAGAATGATACAAGATAAAAGACAACTAGGAATATCATTTTCAGGCTGCAGGTAGTCAAATATAAAGAAACAAACCAGACCAACAACAAAAAAAAACCTTACATATAAAAGACAGAGAAAAACATTGCATCTGACTTCTCATAAATCCCACAAATAGAGTTGAGTGAAATATTTAAAGTATTGAGATTAAAACATACACTAGTATTTTATACCCTCTAGAATTATCCTGCAAAACTGATAGAGAGATTTTTTTTTTAAAGGAATTCATTTCCTGTAAGCCAAGAATTACTGAAAAAATTCTATGGGCAGAAGCAAAATATTATAGATCATAAATTCAGATTTCCTTTAACAAGGTAACAGCAATGAAAAAGGAAAATGTGAAAGCAAAGTAAAGCTTTATTTTTCTTATTCACCATTATTTATTAGATAATTTCTTCAAAATAGTAACAACATTTGATTTGTGTGCCTATGTTTATACCCAATGCATGTGAATATTTAAATGAAATGAATGAAAACAATGAGAGGAGGAATAGAAAGAAAGAATTTTTTGTCACTTGTTTTGTTTTGTAGTACTTGCATTATCCATAAATTGGCTCAGTGGCATTCGAAAGTGGGACTGAGTTCATTGTAATTTTACGTTGTAAACTGTTGTGTGGCACTAAAAAAGTTTAAAAAAAATGACTGATATATTAAGAAAGAGAAAATAGAATACTGTAAAATGCACATTAAAGTCATAAATGCATAAAAAGAGTGTAAAAATACAAAAAGAGGAGCAATGATCAAAGGCAATAAGAAGAAAAGTATAATACATAAATAGATATTAATGGTGTAAATGAACTATTTAAAAGGCAGAGATTCTAGTAGCGAACTATAGAAATTATCCCTGAAAGTATAATGTAGGCAGATATTCTAATAGTAGATCTAAAATAAAATTCATGTCTTCTTGTCTATTAAGAATCCACATTAAATATAAATGAACATATAATTAATAGTTATAGTAAATGAATGCATAAAATATGCCATGCTTGCATATTGTGCAATACACTAATGTATTCATGAATCAGAAATAGTATTTTAGTTTCAGATATAGCAAAAACACAGACTTGAAAGCAACGAAAGCTATCAAGGAAAAAGGGGATTGCATATTGATAGGGCGTCAAATCTCAAAAAAGGCATAACAACTTTTTTTTTTTTTTTTACAGGCAGAGTGGACAGTGAGAGAGAGAGACAGAGAGAAAGGTCTTCCTTTTTGCTGTTGGTTCACCCTCCAATGGCCGCCGCGGCCGGTGCGCTGCAGCCGGCGCACCGCGCTGATCCGATGGCAGGAGCCAGGTACTTATCCTGGTCTCCCATGGGGTGCAGGGCCCAAGGACTTGGGCCATCCTCCACTGCACTAACAACTTTTAATGTCTATGACCCTAAAAATAGGCTGTCCAACTACATGAGGCAAAGATTTATAGAACTGTGAGAAGAGTACATGACTCCAGTTTTGGAGACATCAATACCTGTTTATCAGAAAGACTTTCATACCTCTCTATCAGAAATAGACAGATCCAGCAGGCAGAAAATCAATAAGGACCTTGTTGAACTCAACTACACAATTAATCATGTGATTAGTTGACAAGTTGGCATATATGGACCAATTAATTAAAAAATGACTGAATATACATTTTTCTCTAAATCACCTGGTGGTTGACACAGGCTGCATTTTGGTAAAAAAAAAAAATTACCTTCACAAATCTAAAAGAAAATAAATTGTGAAATGTCTACTCCAAGAGAAAAATAAAATTAAACTAGAAATCAACAGTACACAGAAACTGGAAAATCCAAAATTACATGGAGATTAAATAATACACTTGCCAGTAACAAACTGGGCAATGAGGAAATCGCAAGTTTTAAAATATGTTGAATTATGTTGGAAAAAGGATAGTCTTGTCAATAAACAATGCCAGCAAAACTGTAGAGCAATGAATTTAGACCCCTACCTCTTGCCATATACAAAATGAATAGAGTGAAGAGAAAGCAAACAGAATGGTTGAAAATATTTGCAAGCTACATATGTGACAAAAAATCAACATACATAATATATCAACAACTCAAAAACTCAAGAACAGGGGCTTAGTGAATAAAGTCACTGCCTCCTGCAGTGCTGGTGTCCCAAATGGGCCCTGGGTTAGAGTCTCAGCTGCTCCTCTTCTGTAAGGCTCTCTGCTATGGCCTGGGAAAGCAGTGAAGATGGTTCAAGTCTTTGGGCCTCTGCATCCCTGTGGGAGACCTCAAAGAAGCTTCTGGGTCTTCCCATGTGGGTGCAGGGGCCCAAGGACTTGGGCCATTTTCTACTGCTTTCCCAGGCCCTAGCAGAGAGCTGGGTCGAAAGTGGAGCAGCTGAGACTCATACCGGCACCCATATGGGATAATGGCAGTGCAAGTGGCAGCCTTACAGGCTATACCACAGCACTGGCCCCTAAAGCAGCACTCTTTTTTTTTTTTTTTGACAGGCAGAGTTAGACAGTGAGAGAGAGGGAGAGAGAGAGGAAGGTCTTCCTTCAGTTGGTTCACCCCCTCAAGAAAAGCCGATACGGCCGGTGCACTGCGCGGATCTGAAGTCAGGAGCAAGGTGCTTCCTCCTGGTTTCCCATTTGGGTGCAGAGCCCAAGCACTTGGGCCATCCTCCACTGCCTTCCTGGGCCACAGCAGAGAGCTGGACTGGAAGAGGAGCAACCGGGACAGAATCCAGCACCCCAGCCGGGACTAGAACCTGGGGTGCCGGCGCCGCAGGCAGAGGATTAGCCTAGTGAGCCACCGCGCTGGCCAGCAGCACTCTTAACAATAGCTAAAATACGGAATCAACCCAGGTGCCAATCATCAGAAAAGTGAACAAAGAAAATGTGACATAAATGAACAATGAAATACAATTCAGCTCTAAAATTCAGCAAAACACTGTCATTTGCACATACACACAAAAAAAAGGATGGAACTTGAGGACATTATGTTGAGTAAAATAAGCCAGGCACAGAAAGACAAATAATAGACATTTTCCCTTTCTTGTGAGACATAGAATTTAAAAATAAAATACTCAATCTAAATAGAATGCTAATTGCCTAGAGAAGCTGGGAAGCACGGAAGGGGTGGAGAGAGTGATTTATGGGATTCCTACATCTTGGATACTGCTATATATTTTGGACATACCTAAAAAATATATTTTCTTCTTTCCTATGCCTCTTGTTCTATATTATTTTAAAAGAAAAAACTGATTGGCAACAAACAGATTAATTGGGCAAAAACCTCACTGGACTGAATGATTTTATCAACCACCTCAATGCAAAATGAGGACTGCTGATGCACCCTTGTTCCCAGTTGGGGCGCTTTGTTACAGCAAGCCCTGCCACCTCATACAGCAATCTGCTAATTGCTCTCTTCGGTACTTCAGCATTCCCTCTCTTTATTGCGGTACAGTCACTGGAGTAATTATTTCAACATGAATAATTGTAATAATTATTCCAATAGATGGTCACTCTAATTATTCATACCCCTTTCCTACTTAAAATATTTATTGAGTTTCCATTGCCTGAAGGATAAAAAGTAAATTCAAGTTCAGTCATGAGTGTTAAGACTTTTTTTCTTTCTATGCAGCATGAATGTCTTCTTCCTTCTGTAACACATCTACTTGGCTCAATCAGTA
Organism: Oryctolagus cuniculus; assembly: GCF_051225735.1. NCBI lineage: Eukaryota > Metazoa > Chordata > Mammalia > Lagomorpha > Leporidae > Oryctolagus > Oryctolagus cuniculus. The sequence goes on along the minus strand of NC_142880.1, from coordinate 28,808,663 downwards.
TACAACTTTCTCAGGTCCCCATAGGCACGCTAGTTCCCTTTCATTTGCAGACTACACTCTCCCTTCCTTTACTCGCTACACAATTCTCCTCCTTAAGGGAAAGTCACTGTTACAGAGTGAGAATAGTGACTGCCAATGTCCTTCAAGTGAATGGAGTTGTTGGTCTCAGGATTCCTTCAACACAGAAGATGAAATTATGAATGTAGACATAATATCATTCTTTTTTGCAATTTTGGGTTGATTGAAATTACGCTCTCAAGTAACCATTTAAACTACCTATCTATTACCAAGTATTAACCAATAGTGTGTAACTTTACCAAAAACTGACAATGTCCTGCACAAATATTTACTCTTGAGGTTAAGCTAAAGGAGTAACTAAGGCCTATGTATAATTTCTTTCTAAAAACAATTTTAATTCCAACAATGCATTTTTCCAGACCACTGTTGAATTTTTGGAAAAATTTCTTTCTATATTCATTTGTTTTCTTTTCAACTAATGATATGCTTCACATGTGGAATAGATTATTTGCAAATAAGGTAGTGGTTAAAATTATGCCAGAGGTACTCTTTAAAAAAGCAAAAACAGAATGAAAAAATTAATATTTGATAAGGGAATTTGTTACGTTAATAATAATTCAATGATTACCTGAACCAGTCTGTTTGGTTTTGGTGTTTATTTTTTACCACATCATGTAATCTAAGATATCTTTTAATTGCATATTATTGAACAAATATTTATTTTTTCTTGTTTTAAAGTTTTCTTTTTTTGAAAGGCCAAGTGGCAGAAAGGGGAACACAGAGGAAGAAAGAGATTTTCCGTTTGCTGCCTCATTCCCCAAATGGCTGCAGCAGCCCTGCCTGGGCTAGGCTGACGACAGGAGCCAGGAACTCCATCTGTGTCTCCGTCGTGGGTGGTAGGGGCCCAAGTACTGGAGCCATTATCTTCCGCTTTCTCAGGTGCGTTAGAAGGTACCTGGACTGGAAGAGGAGCAGCCAGGAATTTTACCAGCACTAAGAAATGGGGTGAGGGTGACACAAGCCACAACTGAATGCACTGTGCCACAACACCAGTCCCCCTAAATATTTATTTTCAATTGATTAATATAGAACGTTCTCACTAGCTGGTTTATCCTAAGTAAAATCCATGTTTTTATGAATTATTAGTCTATTTGTAAAAACACAGTAATTAGTGTATTTTCTTTTTTTTTTTTTTTTTTTTTTGACAGGCAGAGTGAACAGTGAGAGAAAGAGACAAAGAGAAACGTCTTCCTTTTCCGTTGGTTCACCCACCAGTGGCCACTGAGGCTGGCGCACTGTGCTGATCCAAAGCCAGGAGCCAGGTGCTTCTCGTGGTCTCCCATGGGGTGCAGGGCCCAAGCACTTGGGCCATCCTCCACTGCACTCCCAGGCCACAGCAGAGAGCTGGATAGGAAGAGGAGCGACCGGGACAGAATCTGGCTCCCCAACAGGGACTAGAACCCCGTGTGCCGGTGCCACAGGTGGATGATTATCCTATTGAGCCCTGGCGCCGGCCTGTATTTTCTATTTTAAACTAAAAGCGATAGGACGTGCTTTTTCAACCTATGATCTTCTCACAGGGTTGCAATTACTCACTGAAGCAATTCTTTGTCATCTGACAATAAACCAAATAAACAGTCAAAGATTTAAGTAATTTCCCTACTATATTTGAAAAAATAAAAATCAGAATGCAAGCCTTCCCATAATCTTTTTTGATTTTACTTTTATCTTATACAGGCAAATATATCTCACATTTTAATTTACAAAAACGAATTCTGCCTTTAAAATTGACAGTCTCAATAAACTTTTTAAGATGTACTAATATTTATTATCAGTTCTATTTATGTTTGAGATATACTATACAGGATTTAATTTGTATTCTAGATGTATCATGAAACAAGAGCCTAAGTGGGAAGTGGAAAACAAAGTTTTGGAAAATGTAAAGATAGACGATAATCTTTGGAAAATTGCAAGCGGTTATTCGAACTGGATTTTCTCCTCATATGAATGTATGCAATTATGCAAGTATTAAGTTTATGAATGTTTTCAGGATTTTTTGAAGGAGTTTCACAGAATAAAACTTGTCAAAATTCTGGTATTCAGAGAAAAAGTCTCTCATAGTATTTACAACAGTGGCTAAAAACACAACAGCTGATATGTGAAAGAAATTTAACAGTGGATTTTTAAATTCTGCTGCAATCCTAAAAATCTGTCTGACAATACCAGAAATGAAGTGTGAAACTGAATGTCAATTAAAGATTATTAATCTCAAATAGTGAAAAGACTAGGTTGGTTCCCAATTTTCTCTATAGAAAAATATTTCAAAATTGACTCTATAATGAAAGCTGAAAAACATATGGAAATTTCTTTTCAATGTTGTAAAGCACATAGTGAAAAATAATATGCTACATTTGAATTTTGTGATATCTGTGGTATTTCTCAGCTTTTAAAGTGTAAATTGGGTTTAAAATGGTGGAGGCTTCACACTCCACAGCAGCTGGACCCTCTGTTTTCAGTGCTGGCCATGGGCTTCTGGGAACCCAGAAAGCCCCCTGTGCTCTCCCAGCCCCTGTTCTGCTCAGCTGTAGTGGGAGGCACAGCAGTCCTGCTCCACCCTTGCTCATATCTCTCCTTTGGTTTCAACTCAATAAATCTTTAGACTCTGATGAAAATTCATCCTTCATCATATTTGGGAGATTGAACCATCAAAATGAGATAATAGGGGCCGGCACTGTGGCTCAGTGAGTTAAAGCCCTGGCCTGAAGCACCAGCATCCCTCATGGGTGCCAGTTCTAGTCCCGGCTGCTCCTCTTCTGATCCAGCTCTCTGCTATGGCCTGGGAAAGCAGTAGAAGATGGCCCAAATCCTTGGGCCTCTGCACCTGCATGGGAGACCTGAAAGAAGCTCCTGGCTCCTGGATCCTGGCTTCTCTCTCTGTCTCTACCTCTCTCAGTAATCTGCCTTTCAAATAAATAAAATAAATCTTAAGAAATTGAGACAATAAAACATATTTAAATTGTTTAAAAATATGAAACAAGGAAGTAAATCATGTGAAAACAATAGGATCAAGGGGACCTGAAAAACCATTGAATTAAAATTCTAGACACGGCAGTTTAAGATATAATTTAGATACTAAATTAGACATAAATAGAAAATTAAGAAAACGGAACATAGATTCAAGGGAATTATCCAAAATTCTACAAGAAGAGTTAACGCTATAGAAAATTAAAGCAAAACTGATAACACAAATGTTAAGTAGTGAACTATACCCTCCCAAAACAATACTCTGAAATAAAATTCAGAGAATACTTAGAGTGTATATTTCAGAAAATAAACATATCAAGGAACATGAAAATTTTCTAGGAAGAAGAAAAAATGTTTGTCTCTAGTTAAAGTTAAATAACTAGTAACTCTAGAAAATACTGATTATGAGAAATACCGAATGTTTTTACTCACAGTAAAAACAAAATAACAAAGACCAAGAATAACAGAGTGAGAACATCCTCAGTGCTTTGTGTTCATTGGATTCTCATCACTTTGATGGCTTGTTTAGTCAAGTATATAAATAACAAATTTGAATATAGCAGCTAAAAAAATCCAATGGTTAGGAAAAAGAAATAAGGAAAACATCTTGACCTCTATAGGAAATGAGAAATAAGACTGAATAAAAGAAAATATAAATAAAAAGCCAAAAAAATTATATATGAACATACTTGTGTGTGAAAATAAAAATTTAGCAGTATGCTCAAATAAGAGTTTTCATCAGATTCAACTAACCTGACAACACAATACATTATGGATAGCAGAGTGAGCACAAAAAGCAGAATATAAATAAAAGGAAACTTGTATTTTTCTATCCGGATATTTCTGTTATATCAAGTATGTTATAACACCCCGAAAGCAGCATATATAAAAAAGGAAAACTTGCATTTGTCTATTTCAATATTTCTGTTATAACAAGCATATTATAATACCTCAAAGCAAAATATAATAAAAGGAAAACTTCCATTTGTCTATCTAGATATTTCTGTTATGACAAATATGCTATAACACCCCAAAAGAAGCATGTTAAAAAAAGAAAACTAGTATTTGTCTATTTCAATATTTCTGTTATAACAAGTATGAAAATGGATCTGCATGATGATATTACTATGAATTGAACAGAGCGAAGACAGATCAACAGGCTAAAATCACACATTTTATTCAACATATACTCTTTTAAGATTTATATTTTATTTGAAATGGATAATGGCACAGGGAAGGACAGAAGGAGAGAGAGAAAGAGAATGAGAGAGAAAGTGATCTTCCATCCTCTAGTTCACTCTCAAAATGCCCAGTCGTGAGTACCGGATATGGAGGCAGCAGCCTAAGCACTTGGGTGATTTTCCACTGTTTTTCCAGATGCATTAGCAAGGAGATGGATCACAAGCATAGCAGCTGGTATTAAAACTGGTGTTCATATGGGATGTCAGCTTTGCAGGTGCTGGTTTTACTTACTGAACCGCAATGCTGGCCTCTATTGTTTGTAATTTGAACCCAAGAGCACATAAGAAAAATGGAGATTTAAAGAAGCACCTAGGAGTAAGAGCTTATCACAGAATGAAAATTTGCAGATAAATGCAATGACAACAAAACGCAATACAATTTCTAACGTCAGTGTGGAAAACTGGGGAATGAATCAGAGAAATTAATGAAAGATATGGATTATTTTAGTAATGTGTTTGGTATAAATATATTTTGAATCAAGTCCCAGTCTCTAAGGTTAAAAATGTTCTCAGTTCATGGACCACCCTTTTCATGGGGGTCTTGATGACCTGCTTTTAGGAAGAAAGGAGGAGGTGAGTGGAAGTTTCTTATGTCTGCTTTTACTCAATTGCTTTTCTTAGTGGAAACAGGAAAATATTCACTTGGGGATGCGCAAAATAATCAGCCACCAGTGGGAGTTGCTCATGGAAACACTTCATTTATTAATGACAAATAAAGGAGACGGGGAAGGGATAGTTCCTTAAGTAAACTGCTTTCCTCCAGTTTTTCAGGGCTTTTATAACAAGGATTTGGGGACTGTATGGGATAGAGGGAATTAGTAGTGGGAGGGTCATTCCTGCTTAAGCAACATACATCTTGATACATTGGGTGTTCCAAATCCAATTCAGAGGGCAGGCATTTGGCCTCAGGGTTGAGACAATAGCTAACATGGCTAAGGCCCATTTAGAATGCTGAATTAGATGCTAAGTTTTTGCTACTGAAGCCAACTTTCTGCCAACGCACACTGAGAGTCAGCTGGTGATTGGCTCCATTCCCAGGTCCATCCCTGGCCATTGCAAGCGTATGGGCAGTGAACCAGTAGATGGGAATGCTGTCTATGTTTTGTTGTCTGTACCTCTCTGTGTGTGTCTATGTCTCTGCCTCTTGAATAATAATAATAATAATAATAATAATGTTAAAAAACTAATTTGGTCTGATTTCCTGTAGTTTCTGTCCACCTCTGAGCATAATGTCACTTCTGTTCACCTCTGAGTATAACGATAAACCTTCTTGGAAGAATCTGAAAACAAGATCCAGAAGGTTAACTGTTTTCGATTCACTACCCAAGCTCCTGTGCCTCCCCTTCTTTCAGCTCCAAATAACAAATATGCAAAAAGTGGCTGCTTTAGGATTGACATGTTCTGAACCTCTTCAGTAATTAGAAAATATGGAAATATGAAAAAGATATACATAAATTATTCAGGATGCTCTTTGGTTCTAAGTGGTGGGATTAATCTTCCACTGACGAATAAATTTTAAAGAAGTTAGAGACAAACAGTGGTAATAAAGAAATTATGGTGGAATGATTGCATCAGCAGCATGCATTTTTAACCCTTTCTGTATCCAAACCCTTTACAATGTAATATCTTGAGAATTTCCCTTTCAAATATTGCTGATTTGTTTTGGCCAATAGAAAGATAGCAGAAGAAAGGTGAGTGGAGTTCTCTGAAAACCATGTGCCTGTTTCTGCTCCTACTCCCATCGTCCATTACCAGGAGAAGAACCAGCATAATGACCTTGTTTTTAGGGCTGATATAACAAAAATGCCATGATTGGGTCATTGCACAACAATAGAAATGTATTTCTCAAAGTTTTGAAGGTTCCAGTGTCTAGGGACGGCCTACTTCCTATTGTGCATGTGGCTCTCTTCTCATGATAACCCCACAGGGTGGAGAACAGACAAAGAATCAAACTCTCATGTCTTTGTTTTTAGAGGCATTGTTTCATTCATTAGGGCTCCATCCTCGTGATCTAATTAACTCCAAAGTCCTTTCCTAGTTTTTTTTTTTTTTTTTAAGATTGATTTATTTATTTGAAGTCAGAGTAATAGAGAGACAGGGAGGGAGAGAAGGAAGAAAAAGATAAATCTTACATTAGCTACTTCACTCCCCAGGTGATCACAATGGCTAGGCCTGTACAGGACTGAAGCCAGGAGCCTGGAACTCCCTTCTGGGTCTCCCATGTGGGTAGCCATCTTCCACAGCTTTCCAAGGTGCGTATAGCAGGGAGCTGGATGGAAGTGGAGCAGCTGGGACTTGAGCTAGAACCTAGATGAGATACTGGCATTGCAGGCAACAGCTTAACCTGCTGTATCACAACACTGACTCCAGCACCCATTTCTTAATACTTTAACATTGGAGGTTACAAGTTCAACATATGAATTTTAGGAGGACGTGAAGGCTCCATAACACATAAGCTGGTCCACTGTTTCCAGTAAGAGAATGAGAGACACTACACATATGGACCTCAGGTCAGTTTCTCTAGTGCTCCACATCAATGCCACCCAGATAGTCAAAAGTCCTTTAATCTCTACACATGTGAGTAAGAACATACATAGTCAGCAAGCCACCTAGATGAGCCATAGCTAACCCAGATGTGAGAACAGATGCATCCTAAATCATCAAAGTCTAGTTAAAGTTACCTGTAGATTCATGAGCTATATATGAGGGTACACTAAAAAGTTCACGGAAAATGGAATTAAAGTGTTTATTTTGCAGCAATTTTTAAAGAAATTATTGTATCTTTTCCTAATCATGATGTTCAGTGACTTTTTAAAGAATCTTCTTAAATAAATGAGTATAGAAGAAGGTTGGGAATTTTTTTTCTAAAATTTACACTGAATATGTTAGAGAAAGTGTATGATAATAAAATTTTATAAAATAAAAAGTATACCTTTCATTCAGAAATCAAACAACAAATGCTGGGGAGGATGTAGAGAAAATATACCCTAGTCCACTGTTGGTGAGAATGTAAACTGGTAAAGCCACTAGGGAAGACAGCATGGAGTTACCTCAAAAACCTGAATATAAACCCAACATATGACCCAGGCATCCCACTCCTGGGAATTTACCCAAGGGAAATGAAATCAGCAAATAAATAGTTATCTGTACCCCAATGCTTATTGCAGCTCAATTCACAGTAGCTAGGACATGGAATCAACCTAAATGCCCTTCAACCAAAGACTGGATAAAGAAATTATAGGATATGTACACTATGGAATACTGCATAGTGGTGAAAAAATGAAATCCATTCATTTGTAACAAGATGGATGAATCTGGAAAACATCATACTTAGTGAAATAAGCCAGTGTCAAAGTGTCAAATACCATAGGTTCTCTTTGATCTGTGAGAAATAATAGCACATCTAAAACGAAATCTGTGGAAGTGAAATTGACACTTCATGAAGGGATGACTTGACTTAAGCTGCCCTTGTCTTGACTGTCAAGGAACAGTTTTTTTTGTTTGTTTGTTTTTGTATTTTTTTCAGTTTTTTTTTTCTTCATACTACTTGCTAAACTCTTCACTTAACATAGAGTTAATCATATGTGTATAAAATGAATTGAGGATGGATCTCAATAAAAAATAAGAGTGAGAATAAGAGAGGGAGGAGGAAGTTTGTAACTGTAAAGCTGTATAGTTCTGCACACATTGCTAAGGACTTATTTCTAAGGGTACAGTTTGAACATTTGTCATGGGACCCCAAATCCCATTAAACTTGGTGTCAAATATGCCATCTTAAGTATTAAAGTGATCGTATTAAGTGTTAAAATGAACATATAGATAGGATTAATTGTTAAAGTGATCATATAAATACAATCAAGTGTCTGATAATAATAAGAGGATGTTCCAACATGGAAAACAGTCCACACAGCAAACTCATAGAATGACACTTTAAGTAACACTCTGACCTCAGAATCAACCCTTAAGTCTTCCTGGTCTGGCTGAAAAACCCGTGAGAGCATTTCAGGCATGGAAAGCCAAGACACTGTGGCAAAAATTGTTCTACATGAAGGATCTTGCTGAATGAGACCCCAGGAGAAAGCAGTGGCCATCAAAGAAGTATGTACTTTTCTTTAAAGGGAGGAGAGAACTTCCACTTTGCCTATGACCTTGTCTAAATACTGATGGAGTTTGTGGATTAAAAGGCTTCCATAGCCTAGGAAGCTCATGTCAAGAGCATAGGGTGGTTATTGACATCATACATAATAATGTTAATTGTTAAATTAACAACAGGAGTCACTGTGCACTAACTCCCCATGTAGTACCTCTGTCCTCAATAAGTTGTATTATGGGAGTTAACTGTGATACTTGTTCTCAAACAGTTATTTTTGTATGTGTGCAAATTTGAAATATTTACTTGTTATATAATTGCTCTTCTGTGTACAAAGTTAATTGAAAATTAATCTTTATGGAGAATGGGACTGGGAAGGGGAGCAAGGAGAAGTAGGAGGAGTAGGAGGGCGGGTAGGATGGGAAGAATAACTATATTCCTAAAGTTGTACTTATGAAATTTATATTTCTTAAAAAATAAATTAATCAATCAATTTTAAAAATGTATAGTAGAAAGTAAAGGTTTAGTAAAATAAGAACCTTGGTTAATAAGTAATAACTATATAATTTATATGTACATACATATAATATTCCCCATCTATTCTCTCAATTTTCTTTATGATGTCACCGAATGATTACATCAAGTTTGCCATTATACTTTACAGCTTTTCCTTGATTTGTTTAAACTTTTGTTGTGAGTTCTCGGGTGTTCTATACAATCGTGCTTCCTAAATTTCCGACTATTTATGCTTATCTTTAATGATTAGTTCTGTGTGATACATTCTTGCTCATTTCATAACTAACAGATCAATCAGCACTAAAAGTCTACACATTCTTCACAATGGATCTTTACTTATCACCAGTCCAATTTACAAGAGTGTCTGACCCACAGTAAGCACTAAGTAAAGATACTCATGAATGATAGCAGTGGGGAGTATATTCTACTATTTACCAATGTCTCTACTGCAAAATAGGTATTGAAAATATATGTGACAGTTACAAAGTAATTTTAAATATAGATTCTTTGAAACAAACAGAGAAGATTAATGTGATGGAGAATTATCAAATATGCTCAGGGAGCATTTTAGTCAAAAAAAAAGGAGACAGAAAAATTCCTTTCACCAGCTACATTTGAACTTAAACAAAGGGAGATAAACAGTTCTGCAGAGTTCTGAGAAAGGAGTATGTCAGGTAGCGTAATGTTTAGGTTCAGTGACCACAAGGAGGAAAAGTGACTGCTCTAACCATATGCTTGAGTAAATGTAGGTAGAATATTGGACATGGGCAAAAAAATAGGTAGCAAAGAGGGTCAGATATTTGCAGGCTCAGGAGCCTGAGCTTTGTAATGTCAACAGCAAAAAGAAGAGTCTTAAGAAGAAAGTGGATGAAGACTTGACTTCAACTTAAAAACCTTATCCTCTCTGATTTTGATCCCCTGTGTCAGAGAGAAGACGAATTAGCAATGTAAGTCACAGGCCTAGTTAGATATAATATTAGTTTGGGACAGTGTTTTTCAGGGTGAGAGTGAGTCTAAAATATATTATGGTTAATGCACAGATAGTATATATTGATGAATTATATACAAGGTATGAGAGGAGAACCATGAATAAGCTTTTAAGCTGAACATCTGAAAAGATTGTGGTAAAATTCCTCTAAAGAAATCTGTAGGAGAAACAAATTTGGTGAGTGTGGATTTGTGTGCACGGGTATGAGTGAGTCTGTGTATCAATCATCAATCCTCTTGCTATCTAGTCAATAACACCTAGATGAAAGAAACTGACAAGACATAATGGGAACATCCTTTTTGGATAGAATATTTACTGTTTTTCTAAAGATTCATATATTTATTTATTTGAAAGGGAGGTTTACAGAGAAAGGAAGAGATAAAGAGAACAAAAAAGCTGGAAAGAGACAGAGAGAGAGAGAGAGAGAGAGAGAGAGAGAGAGGGAGAGAGAGAGAGAGACTCCAACCATTAATTCTCTCCCTAAATGGATACATCAGCCAAGGCTGGAACATGACAAGGCCAGAATCCTGGAACTCCATCTGAGTCTCCCATGTGGATGCAGAGGCCCAACCACTTGGGCCATTTTCCACTGCTTTCCCAAGTACATTAGCAGGAGGCTTGATCAAAAATGGAGCAGCCAAGACTAGAATCAGCACCTGTATGGAATGCTGACATTGCAGAATTTTAACATTTAAAACTTTTTATCAATGTTTATGCTAAAATGTCCATATGATCCAAGTGATTTATAGATTCAGTGTAATCCCCATCAAAATTCCTATGGCATTTTGTGTGTGTGTGTGTGTGTGTGTGTGTGTTTTAACTTTTATTTAATGAATATAAATTTCCAAAGTACAGAATATTGACTACAATGGCTTCCCCCCCATAACGTCCCTCCAACCTGCAACCCTCCCCTTATCCACTCCCTCTCCCCTTCCATTCATATCAAGATTCATTTTCAATTCTCTTTATATACAGAATATCAGTTTAGCATACAACAACAGGAGTCACTGTGCACTTACTCCTCATGTAGGATCTTTGTCCTTAGTGTGCTGTACATTGAGATTTAATGCTATAACTAGTACTCAAACAGTATTTTTCACTTTATGTTTCCTATGGCATTTTTTCATACACACACACACACCCACACACACACATACACACAGAGAAAATTCAAAATTTGTATGAAATTACAAAAGGCACTGAGTAGACAAAACAATGCAGAAAGAAAAAATGTTGAAATCATCGCTCTGATTTCAAATTATATTTCAAAGCAGTAGCAATAGTGTAAAACAGAGAAATGGACAAATTGATCTTAATAGGCAGCCTAGAAATAATCTAAGTTTATATTATCCATTTATTTTATACAAGGACACTAAGAATATACAATGGGGGAAGGATACTTTTCTAAATAAATGGATTTTGGAAAATTGAATATCAACATGCAAAAGAAAAGTATTTACACCATACACAAGAATCAATTCAAAGTGAATTACAGATTAAAATATAAGACTTGAAATGAAAACTGATGCTGTGAATTCGACTGCAATAAACATGGGAGTGTAGGTACTCTTTCATATGCTGACTTCATTTCCTTAGGATATAGTCCCAAAAGTGAAAAGCTGTGTCATATGGCAGACTCATTGTTAGGTTTTTGAAGATAAAATTATGGCATTTGTGTAAATATGCTTGCACCTGGAAGATGTTATATTAAGTGAAATAAGGCAGACACAGAAAGACAAGCTCTACAGAAAATCATTTAAGTATGGAATTTGCAGAATGGGCTGGGAGGAGATGAGGTGATGTTGATCAAAGAGTACACTTTTAATTTTGAGCTGAATGATTTCTGAGGATTTAATATACAGCTTTGCTGATAAGTGAGTTAACTAATTGGATCACAACATCATTGAACAATGTATAAGTATTTCAAATTATCACATTGTACATCATGAAGATATATATATATATATAATTTCTATGTCAATTAAATGTTTTAATAATAAAAAGATATGGGAATAATCTGTGTTTATCAATAAATACATTAATAAAAACATACACAATATATACTATGTAATCTTGCAAAATGAACTTCTGATATCAGAGACAAAATAGATGTATTTGTAGGACATAATGAATTAAGTGAAATAAGCCAGCTATAAAAGCTGTGACATGGACTCACTTATACATGGAATCTGAAAATAAGAAATCAAACACAGAAACAGAGAGCAGAGCCAGGGCTGCCTGCAACAGGGGTGTGAAGAATGAGAAGTCAGTCAGAGGGTGCAAAGTTGCTGCTGTGTAGAATGGATCAGTCTAGAGATTTAATGTGCAGCATGAAGACGGTTGTTAACCATACTGTATATTGCCTTCTAGAAATTTGCTGAGACAGTAGATTTAGGTGCCCCCATGACACACACACACACACTCACACCTTCACACAGCCATCTTACCTGTGTGAGATAATGAATATGTTGGTGTGTTTGACTACAGCAAGCAATTCAATAAGTACATGTGTATGCAGTCATGTTGTACATCACAAATACATTCGCTAAGAAGGCAATGTCCCTTAAATAACAATCTCTTAATAAATACCTTAAACTAGATTGCCAGCTGCAAAATAAAAAACTCTGCACTACAGTACATTTGTTTACTTTAATAAGTTACTGATTTTACTAGGATTACAAAACACACCTGCTTTTAGCTTGAATACCTATGAATAGAGAGAGACACTTTGTGCTCAATTACAATAAATAATTCATATCAGATATACATTGTTTCCTTACCTTTCTTTCTTCTAATTAGATTTTGAACAAACTTTGTGTTAATTGGCCTGCTTCATCTGTTTTAATGTTACAGTATATATTTCTTCTAACATGGGAGCTAGGATCTCCATGAATCATAGATGAATAAATAAGTAAATGAGAAAACCAATTAGTGAATACACATTACTTCAAATTTTATCAATAAATTGGAGTAAATAACAATACCACATATAAAGTGCATTAATAAAAAGGTTAATAGTGTGTAGCACTTGATAAACTTAAGCAATGAGCCAAATGTGACCTGTGAATCATAAATTCCTTACCTTCTCTTTCCTGGAGTATTAGCATTTTCATAATTAATTCTATTGATGCTACTTAATTGATAAAATAAATTTTGGCAAAAATGTAGAAATAGTCATCACATATAATGTAAGCAAAGGGACAACAGATTATTTTAAATCAGAGACAGATTCAAAAAAGTCTTACACACTTGGTTTAAGAAGTATCTCTTAAGAATGTTGATTTGCATATTCCTATTCAGTCGCTGAGTTAATGGGGGAAACAATGCTGCTTTCTGTTTTGGCCTTAGAAGAGATATATATAACTTATTATGCTCTGGTATGCTTCCAGGGAAGCCCATAATTCTGGCTCTTAAGTGTGTTACAAACCCTGAACTCCCTTGTTCCCTGTCAGCTCTAGAATAATAGCATAGCTCCACACCCAGTTCAGGAAACACATAGATTGCTTTTGGTCCACCTCACCTCCTCCTTTGCAACTCAATAGGACTCTGCAACCAGCTTGCCTTGCACAATCCACTGCTCCACTGCACACTAGCTGCGTACCCTTGGACACACTGTTTGCCTTCTGCAGATTCACTTCTCGTCTGAAATTTACACATGGTATGGTTATTTTCTCATTAGAACTATTGAAAATAATTGAACCACTTGATGCAGTTCTTGTAAACTAGTGCTAAATTAAAATTAGTGCATCACAATATCCTACTATTTCTCACCTTCTGAGCCAATAATAGAAATACTAACAGGAAGCATAAATGTTGGTAATTAATTTAATGCGATTTTAGTCATTTTTGGAGATTCTGTCTTGGTCCAGCAGATAGCACATACAATCAAAGCAGAAATTCAAGAATATTTAGGGATTATCCAACACACGTACTGGACGTGCGATTAAATGCACAGGAGTTGTATCATTTTCATCTAGGCTTACATTAGGGCAGATAAAACTACATTAAACATTTGTATGAACAATGAGCTGAAGATAGATATTGCTGGAATAGCATACCAATCACCAATAACTTCATAAACACATACTAGCTACTTTACCAAGAGTATAAATATAAAGAAATTAATGAAGAACAATGGAAAGAAGAGTCAAAACTAGAGAACAATGGAAGAGGATAAACAAATGGGCAACAAGCCACAAAAATTCTCAACATTATTCATCGTCAGAGAAATATATATCAAAACTGCAATGGGATATCACCTCAGATCCACTATGATGGCTACCATAAAAATAAAACAGAAAGAAAAACAGAAAATAACAAGTATGGAAGAGGATGTGACGAAATTGGAAGCCCTATGCATTGTTAGTGGGATTGCAAAATGATACAACCACTATGGAAAACAGTATGTATGTTCCTCAGAAGTGTAATAATAGTAGAACTGCCCTATGGTCCAGCCGTCCACCTTCTGGACATATTTCCCAAGCAATTGAAATCAGTATCTTCAAGGTACATTTGTACATCCATGTTCACCACAACTCTATTCATAGTAGCCACGAGGCAGAAAAAACACACGTGTCCATCAAAAGATGAATGAGATGTGGTGTACACATGAACGGGAATATTATGCATCCCTAAGAAAGAGGGAAATCTTGTTACATGACATAGCATATATGCACCTTAAAGAAATTCTGCTAAATGAAATACGCTCATTACAAAAGGACAAACTGTGTATAGTTCTACCTCTTAAAGGTACCCACAAAAGCTTAATAAAGCCTTCTTCTCGTCCCTTCTTTTTATATTTTATCTGATTGAAACCAACAGCTGAAATAGTGAATTACCTGTTACTAGTCTAGTGAATAATAATGTCTGCATGAGAATTTCAGGATCCTATGAAAACAACTTGGAATGTCAGAGCTTGGACCCAGTTGCAGCTGAGTTCCATGAGAAAGAACCCTCCTCCCAAATGGGACTAAGCTCTATCATCGAGAATCTCCCGAAATGTCCATCATCAGAACTAAGACTGAAAATCTGTGTTATAATAATTTATTTGGACTCATTGTGTTTTTTTTCTTTTTTTTGACAGGCTGAGTGGACAGTGAGAGAGAGACAGAGAGAAAGGTCTTCCTTTGCCGTTGGTTCACCCTCCAATGGCCGTCGCGGCCGGCGCGCTGCGGCCAGCGCACCACGCTGATTCGATGGCAGGAGCCAGGTGCTTCTTCTGGTCTCCCATGGGGTGCAGGGCCCAAGCACTTGGGCCATCCTTCACTGCACTCCCGGGCCACAGCAGAGAGCTGGCCTGGAAGAGGGGCAACCGGGACAGAATCCGGCGCCCCGACCGGGACTAGAACCCGGTGTGCTGGCACGGCAAGGCAGAGGATTAGCCTAGTGAGCTGCGGCACCGGCTTGGACTCATTGTTTTTCAAACCTACCTCTGCAGCTACCTTTGTCACTTCAAAAAAGTACGTCTTGTTGACATGTTTTGTGGAAAGAGAAAATTTTGGATCCATAGATCACTGTTTTCCCAAGACTGCCAGCTTCTTGAAATAAACCCTTTCCTCTTACCAACTCTCACCTTTGGTGAATTAGCTGTCCAAGAAATGAGGAGCAAGGGTCCGATTATTTGTCCAGTAATACCTACAGCAGTGAAATCCATAGAAACAAAATAGTATGGCGATTAACCAGGGTTCTGTGGAAGGAACAAATGGTGGCTGTTGGTTACCAAGTACAGGGTTACTCATTTGCAAGATGAAAAGTTTTCGAAGATTTGTTTCACAACAGTCTCAAAAACACTTAACATCATTGAATGGTAAGCTCAAGAACAAGTGAGGTGGTGAATTTTGTGCTACATGTATTTTCTTACAATTTTAACAGCAACAATAATTATAATAATAAAACCAGGAACTGACCAGACAAAGGCAAAATGGGTCTGTTCCACCTAAAAAGTGTTCAGGCATTGAGGCTGAAGCACCATGCATGCATGTTTTAGGGTTGTTATAGCTGTAACCCTGAAGCTATTATAAGGAGAGAAGAGCAGACTCCAAAGAAAGTTCAAGAAGAGAAGACTGGCTTAGGGGAATGGTGGCTGAAGGGCAGGGCAGAGTGAAGATCCTTGCATGTGGGCCATGCCCTGTTTGACTGAAGTGTCATTTCTCCCATGTCAATGGAAGAAACACTCAAATTGTTTAAGTGGGTTGGAAGAGGAAAGAGAAATGATGGCACTCCAATGTTATCAGTAGTCGAAAGTTTAGAATGGAGTCAGATGATTGGAATTCATGATTGTTACAGATTGCTACAATTCATGACATTGGGATGTATATTAAAATATTGCATCCTTCATTTAATTAAAATTGAGTTTGTGAAAGGAAACTAGTATGGTTCTCTGTGAGGCACTTAAGGAGGTAAAGTTTTGGTTGAGTTTTTTATCATGAGATCATCATTGTGGATTTTGTATTATATTGCATATCATGGCTTTATATATGAGGAGGTATGTTGGATCTTCATGTAAATTTAGGGAAAATGTGAAGCATGAGGCTCCTAACATTCTTTCCTTTTTAGGGCAAGATTGGATATGCAATTTTTGTCAATGGGAGCTGGCGTTGTGGTACAGCTGGTAAAGGCACTGCCTGAAGCACAGGCATCTCATATGGGCTCCAGTTAGAGTACCAATTGCTCCACTTCTGATCCAACCCCCTGCTAATGTGCCTGGAAAAGTACTGAAAGATGGCTCAAGTGCTTGTGCCCCTGCACTCATGTGGAATACTTGGATGAAGCTCCTGGCTCCTGGCCCCTGGCTTTGATTTGGCCCAGCCCTGGCCATTATGGTCAATTGGGGAGTGAACCAGCAAATGGTCAACATGGAGTTCATAGAGGGGTGACATGGCAATTCTTCTTCTTGCCCTCTTAAATACTTTTTATTATTATTATACCAAAACCAGGCACTGTAATCTTATCTGACTCCTGATGAATACATTTTTCAAGTTCACAGTCTCTATGGGGAAATCTCTGAGCATCATACTCAGTGACCATCTTCACTCAAGTGGCTTAATCCATACATGGGAGTGGAGCTTTCATGAACTGGACATCTTCCTAAAGGATTCATCTCCCAGCACTGCTGTGCTAGAGATTAGGTTTCCAACAGATGGATTTGGAAGTAATATCTAGACCATATGTAACCCCTTCTTGAGGTCAGGATAATGCCAGAGGGTCAAGGGTGGGCTCTATGCTGTACCAAAGACATCATGTCAAATTTGTGTATCACTTTTTTATGACTTAAAGCATATGGGCAGTGGGATGCAGAGGGTCATGGACTCAGTACCCATGTGAGCCTATTTCCAGTATAGTCCAATCACAGCCAGTAGTTGCTACTGTAAAGATATATAGCATGGTGCTAAGGAAGTCAACTACTTGTGCTCGAAATTCATGGATATTTATGGCCATGACAAGTGACTGTTGCACTGTATTAATTATTTCACTTGAGGAAAAGGTTTATGGGTATCTTTATTTAGAAGCCAACTATAAGTACCAAAGCCCTAATTAATTTTAACATATTATTCATTGGGTTAAAGCATCTCTGCTCCCTATAGGATATTTTAGGGCAGGCAATAGTGTCTTGGCAATGAGGAGTTGTGGGAAGGTTGTATTTTCTAAGTTACAGGAAACAAACTTATTGTTGGCTATTTTGTATTCAGAAAGTTCCTACAATTTCAGGATCATGTTAATTAAATTTAGTTGGATCTATGGATGACACTGTGAGCCCCATTATTGAATAAAGCCATCAAGATGTGGTAATGAGTACATTTCAACAGATGTTAAATTTAATTCAAATCCATGCTGCATTGATATGAAAGCCAACCACTGTCTTTTATTCTTTTATTCTATAAATTATTTTAGCAAATTTAGGGTTTCCAGTTGGGACATGCTGTGAACTTCTGTTTTTGTTTTTGTTTCTTGTTTCTGCCTACAGTAGGGAATGGGGTTTTCCCCATGTTACTTTTATTTATAAATTCTTCCATCAGAAAAATCTTAAACTTTAATGATTATTATTTTATCAGGGTTTATGACCCAGGCTTAAATTGGGTTTAATCTCTTGACTTGCCTTGAAGGTGGCCATGGAAGTATTTTCTTATAACACCAAGGAGCTGAGTTAACTGATTCTGCAGGAGATAAGAGCCATTGGCTGACCAATAGGCAAGAGCAGCAGGCAAACAGCAAAGGAACAACCTGTGCCATTCAGATCTCCTACCACGTTCTGATCTCCTCGAGGCGCACCTGTTGGCAGAACCTCCCAGAGAGCCTGTTGGCCTGAGTTACAATGTAACATACGCAGATTCTCAGCTCTGGCTTCCCAGAAGAATGGAGGGGTGTGTTTGAAGAGAGAAGGTATAGCCAGATACTCAGCACAATGTGGAAATCTTAAAATCCATTTGGTGGATTCATAATGAGATGAACTTAAGTGATAAACAACATCTTCAGAGAAGTATAGAGAAATATCTATTGAATGTATATGAGGATGAGGACCTTTCCCACTTCTTTTCCCTTTGGTATGAGACTTATTTTTTATTAACCCCTCTGCTGGTCCATTATGCCAGGACTGTCTTCTATGAATACTGGAGTCTCTGTTCTCTATTTTAAATATGTCCTTCTTGCTAATGGTGCAATACTGGTTAATTTAACATTTCTATCAAGCACGTATAGCTTTTGAAGGGTTAGGTCTGGCCAAAACATTTCGAAGTCCTAAGAAGACCAAATTTTAAAAAGCTGTTTTCATCCAATATATATATTAAAAATATATTTAATAACCATACTTAAAATTTTAACAGTGCTAAAATCAAAACAGTTTACTATCACATTCTGAGAGAGTTTAAAAATTAGAACTACTCATGGCCCTTGCTATGTGTGCTGTTTCTGCTGGCTCTGTTTTGCTAGGACAGGGCCTGGTCGCATCCTTTTCTGGATAACATAGGCTTTTATCTCAGATAGGCCAGCCCGGAGCATGGAGCCAGCAATACAGAAGTCAGAAGGACTTATGCTGATTGTTATGGTGGAGCTCACACAGCCTGGCTGCTGGCTTCCACAGGGGTTGTCTAATTTGCTTGGCCTGAGTTAGAGTACTTGATGGTATATCTTATGATGCAAAACTGAAAGAGAGATTTGTAAACACTGATTAGTGAAGACCCCTAATTGTAAATTAAAGCATCAATTGTAAATATACTGTAATTCGCTATGCTGCTTATCTACTATATAAAATATTAATTTTAACTAAAATATCTGAAGTATTAATTTAGAAAATCTGCCTTCATAGAGTGCTGTAAGTTTTCTCTAGAAAAAAATGCTATTTTCAAAGTTCAATCTTTATGAAGTCTGTAAGGGACCGTGTATTAGTGGAAGTGGGTGATACTAGACCTGTGCCTCTGGGATGCCTCCTCACTACCACAGATTCTATGATGTGGGGCCACCCCAAGCAAATGAGTCCTGATGGAAGGGGCTCAGTAGCATCACGAGAAAATAATTATGATGGAGGTAAAGATAAAATTGATACTAATGTGCCATGAGTTGTATTCATATGAAAATAAATGAGTGTTCCAGGTACAAAGAGACAAAAGTGGGGTGGAGAGAGATGGAAAAAGTATGGTCCTCATTCATTTTTGTATCTGTTTGCAAAATAAATACTGATATATTTAATCTCTAATGATCTGTTCTTTAATGTGTCATTGCCTTGTTTCACCTGTTGTGAAGAATGAAACAATGAAAGATTAGCACCCAACTGACATTTAGAAAAGCTTATTTACCCATGAAATATATAGTGACTTTATAAATATACATACATGTGTACACACACAAATGTTCATAGAAAATGACTATAATAAAAATATATATGTGGATTTCAAATTTATTTGCTCAAAAATAATTTATCTTCTAACCCCATTTTCCACAAACTTTTAAAAGTACCTACATATATTCCTCTTGTCCTAGTGTCTCCTCCAGCTTTTGTTATTTTGTTTATCTTTTCTTCATTCTAATATTTATAAGTGCATTGAACCTGTTTATAGAGGGAGTGTACAAGTATGAAATGCCTCCTCACTATCACAGATTCCATGATGTGGGGACGTGCCAAGTCCTTTCTGAATTTTTAAAATGTATTTATAGGCTGGCGCCATGGCTCACTTGGCTAATCCTCCACCTGTGGCACAGGCACCCTGGGGTTTTAGTCCCAGTTTGGGATTCTGTCCCGATTGCTCCTCTTCCAGTCAAGCTCTCTGCTGTGGCCAGGGAGGGCAGTGGAGGATGGCCTAGGTGCATGGGTCCTTGCACCTGCATGGGAGACTAGGAGGAAGCACCTGGCTCCTGGCTTCAGATCAGCGCAGCACCAGCCATAGCGGCCCTTAGGGGAGTGAACCAACAGAAGGAAGCCCTTTCTCTCTGTATCTCTCTCACTGTCTACAACTCTCTCTCTGTCTCTCTCACTGTCTAACTCTGCCTGTCAAAAATAAAAAAAAAATAAAATGTATTTATATATTTTATTTTTAATGTGATTTGAAGAGCAGAAAGACAGACACAGATGGAGAGGCAGACAGAGAGAGATCTTCCATGAGATGGTTCATTCTCCTAATGTGTGTAACAGCGAGGTCTGGGCTAAGACAAAGCCAGGAATCCAGAACTCAATCCATGCCTCCCATGTGGGTGGCAGGATCTGAACTTGAGCCATTATCTACTTCCTCCCAGGGTGTGCCTTAACAGGTAGCTGGATCAGAAGTAGAACAGCAAAGTCTGAAATCAGGCACTAAGATATGGGATATAGAAGCTTGGAATTCCATCCAGGTCTCCCACATGTGTGGAAGGGGCCCACACACTAGCGCCATCGTCATTACTTTCCCACTAACTGGGTCACTACTACTTTCCCACTAACTGGAGCTGCTGAAACTTGAATTGGAATGCAGATTCCAGAAGTCATCATTGCTGGTGGTGCCTTTACAACAGTGTCAGCCCTCTTGGCTATATAGATTATTTTCTACTGAAAATAATAAGGTAACAGCTGAAATATGGATAAAAGTGGTAGCCATCAGTAAGTAAATTGACAGAAAAACAGACATGATACTTTGCTTAAACCAAGTAGGAAAAGTTTCATTTTTTCACAGATAATTTGTTTTCAAAGAAGGGCCAATATGAAGTTTCTTTCACATTTGAAAATAAGGACTGGGTCTGAGATTTTTTTTATTACAAGACATTTTGTAATAATCGTGGTTTCAGAATGAAGGTCACTTTGGGAAGGAACTCAGTCACCACATTGGAAGTGGGATTCCGCCTGAGGAAGCAGACACCTGAGAGTCATGGGTTGGGATGGAGTTTTGCAGTGCACCAGGTTTCTTTTTCTTTCCCTTGTCTGCTCTGATGTTCTAGAAAATGAAGACTGTCCCAAGTACATGCCCTCCACACTATGTCAGCAAATCTGTCTGCTGTTGAGCAGTAATGAGAATCTTAGAATGTAAGTTAGGAAAACCCACTGAGGTCAACAAATCTGATTCCCATGTTTGTATGAACATGAGATACTTGAAAATCTCTTCCCTGGAGGTTACAGATGCTTGGTATTGACCCCAAAGAATTTGTATTTTAACAGATGATAAAGTGACTTTATTGATCTAGCAATTGTAAGAATACTCTGACAATAGAAACTTTGAGACTCATTGTAGTAAACAAGTGAGTTGCAAGGTCCCACAAACTGTAAGGGAGCTGAATCGTGTTAGTTCCAAGCTCATTTAAAAGTCCAGTCCTGCCTCCCAGCAGAGGTGATTTTCAGAGTCTGACTCATGTGAAGCATGGCACGTGTTTTCATATCATTTGGTAGTCACCTTTTTTGGTACAACTTTTTAAGAACAATGCCTCTCAAAACAATAATTGTTTCTGTTTCATAGACCCATGAAAAGGAGGACAAGTTTCCCTAACGTTTTGGGCAGTTTTCATTTGTGAAGTGAGCTGGAATTAAAATCCAGAACTTTACAAGTTTACAAGGAGTGGTTATAAACTGGAATGAGTTACTGAGTGAGACTGCAGAATCCATTTCCTGAGGGATAGGTTTTCTCTTTCATTTTTTCGTTTTCTTTTGGTAATACAGTAGAACCAACAAGAAGTGAAAAGACAAGTGAACTCACTGTTGGAAATCTATTTTAACACTACAATTAAATCATTTACCAAACCTTTCCCTTTAGAGTCCTTCCTTGCTTCATTCATAAGTAATGCATTTAAGTTAGACCTATGGATGACTATGAGTGAATGACAAAGATACAGGGCCCTTGATTTTTATGAAATACTAATTATTAATAAAAAGACGAAACTTCCTTTAAATTTACTTATTTGTATTTCAATGTTCTCTCCTAGCCATCAGTAGTCCATTGATAAAAAGGACAATGAGAAACAGTTATAAACTAACAATTTATGAGAGAAAACCATACTTGCAAGTGAATAGTCCACTTTTGAGATTATAAGCAGCCAAAGATACAGAAGTAAAACTCTTTTATCTAACATATTTTCACTGTTTTAAATTAGTGAAAATTCCAGAATTATTATTGGGATTTTACTGAGAGACAATAAACTTGTCTAAAGCCTTATAAATATCATTAGTTTGTGAAATGATAGTGCTGCTGTTAGAATGAATTCCAAGGAAATAATTGCACAAGTAACCAGGGACATAACCCATTTATAACTAACTTGTTCCACAGTTGAACCTCTGTTTTTTGTCAGGATATTTACAGAGTGCAAGGATCTGATACATTGAATGGAAGGCAAGATCCAGTTAAACTTTGTAACTATTGTGAAAAAATTGCTTCCAAGGTTTTCAAAGTAACCATGCTTTTTGATTGCTTGAGTATCCAGGGCTGTGAATCAGAGAGCTCTACAAGGCAGGTATCAATATATACTTCCCAGGTATTTGATTATTATTGGAGTTAAGAATATGAATGAGATAATTTGGAAAATATATAAAAAATAAAGGAAGAAAATAGTCCGAGGACTCTTCAGTTCTTGGGGAACTCTGGCAAAAATAGTAGGCGATTTCACAGCAGTGACTCACAAAAAACATCACACAGGTTAAAGGGAAAGTCAGAAAGTTCTGGAAAATGAGATACTAAAGGCCAGAGGAACGAGTCTCAAAGATCAAAGAGTAACCAGCATTCACAGCTAATAAAATAAGATGAGTGCACATATTGACGAGATGCTCTGAGCTAGAACAATAATTCTGTTTTTGTAGTGTGGAGACTAAAGTTATCTTAGGGTGAATTGAGTATTAAAAGCAGGGCTGGAAATAGAGGCACTTATCATGGAAATAGTACAGAATGGAAAGATAGATAGTCATGTGGTTGAAACAAACATACATGTATACACATATACATATATGTGTATGTACATTTCATTTGTTTTGAGATCTATGCTTGTTGAAAATGATCAGTGGAAACAGAAGCACAAAGAAGCCCTGAGGATAAGATTTCCTAGGAAAACCTAGGATTCTAGGCTCCACAATGTCAAATAACTGAGCATCCTTCATTCTAACAGGATGTTTGCATAATGAACATGAAAATAGAGCCTGCTTTTTCACTAGAGGGAAGAGAAATTGCCTGAATGTTAAGCTGGTATGAAGTTGATTAGATAAATTACTGTAGAAATATAGAACGGATTACAGTTTGGCCATCAAAATTGTCCAGATACGCATTTGCCTAAGTGTAAATAACTTCAGATTGCTGGATTTACCCGTAAATTATCTATGTTTTTCTATTTAAAATATTTATTTATTTCAAAAGCAGAGAAACAGAGACAGAAACAGAGATCTTCCATCATTCAGGACACCTCAAATGCCTGCAATGTCCACATCTGGAGCTGGAAGTTGGGAGCTGTCTGCATTTCCCATGTGGATGACAAGGACCCAACATCACCTGCTACTTTCTAAGTTACATATTAGCAGGAAGCTGGAATTCAGAGCGCAGCTGGGACTCGAACCTAGGGACCCCAACATGGGTTACAGGCAACAGCCAGTGTCTTAACTGCTGTACCAAACACTGCCCAAACAATTTTCTTTTTGCCTTAGGCTTAGCCAAGTATGTTGTACATACTTAATGTTTAATACAAATTGAATTAGCAAATAGAAATTTTGCTGTAGAGTAAAGTTCCCTCTGCACAAACAGGTATTCTAGCAACACAGTGAGAATCTTGGACAGTGGGTCTAGGATCTGGAATCTAGTACCCTGGTGCTTCAAGCAGCCTTGGATGAGGAGAATATCTCAATTTCCTGTGAAGACTCTGCCTGAGAGCTAGCCCAGCTCTTGCCAGTTTGTCAGTCTCTGGGCTATCATTGTCATCTCCAGACATTCTAGCCAGGAAACCATCTCTCTTCCTCATCCTCATTCTTCCTTGGAGTTTAGGAAATTAAAACACACACACACACACACACACACAACCAAAACACACACACACACAAACTATAGCAAAACTGCCCTGAAACACAAACATGCATGCTACCTCTTAGCAATGGGAAAATTACAAGGCAAAGCAATGGTCTCTCAGAAATTATCTGGTCATATATATAAAGTCATTTAAGATGGTAAGAAGCTGCTGCCCAGAGATAGATAGGTGGGCAGACACATAAAATCTCTCATGTGTAGTGGATAGTAGGGGGATTTTTAAAATTTCCTTTACTTGACTCATTTTCTTTTTATATGATTTTAATAATTTCTTATAACATATCGTTTAATGACAAATTCAGTAAAGTACTGGAAAAGAAAAGAAATAACTTTGGTATTCAGGAAACAGAAGTGATTTTCCTTTTCTAAACACAGCAATAGTAGATCTGATGCATGGTAGACTTCACTAACAACTTCAGACATGAACAGCAATGACTCTAGATATAAGACGTCCCTGTCCCTTGCTGGCTCTTAACCATGTTATGCAAGTGTTACCGTGGGGATATATTATATTAATTACATGCTCTACTTTTCAGTATTTTTCTTTCTTAAATTGTCATATTGTATGTGTTACACATAAAACAATATATTTTTTCTTCAATGGACTCTGTCCTGCTTTGCATTTATGTAGTTTTTGGATATATTATGAAAAGGTCTCCAATTACAGTTGGAGAGCAGGGTCTAATAAATCACAGAGTTGGGAAATTTTATATGGGAAAAGTCATGTTCCATGCATTTGCCATTTCTACAATATATCATTCATCCATGAAAGCATTTGGGTTATGAAAAGGGCTTGTGCATGTTGATAGTCCTTTGGAGTATATTCTTGAAGACTGAGCTTAAGAAAAGCTTGACTGTATGCAGATTGTGACACTGTCCCTGTTACTTGATCTAGTGTTTTCTTCCTTGTTCTGCACTCTGTTAGCTGTTTGAGACTGGGAATGAGAATTCTGTTTTCTTCTCTTCCCCTTAAGTAATACTTTGCTGTGACTGAATTCCTCTCAGTGACGGTGACAGGCATGTTGCCAACAACAGAGGGTTCACTGCTTATTGCTGATGACCCTGCTCTGCTGGATCCAGGGCTCCACACCAAAGGAGCATAGTCTGATCTTCTCCAGAGAGAAAGTCAAAGTGAAGCATGAAATGATAGCTACCAACTGTTATTCCGGTTTGATGCTAAGAATTATTCACGACCCTCCTTTTATCTTCACTTTGTATAAAATTCCCCTTGCTCCTGAGGCCAATGGACTAGGAAGATGGAAGCAATAGCACAGCTGCAAATATTCCAGGCTAAAGTCTCTGCCACAGCCAAATCTCACCAGAGTGCATGTTGTGCATACATTTAAGAAGTCTATCTTTTGTTTCCTCATGTCCATTGGAAGTGCAGTTCCAGAAAATGGCTGTCAGATATAGCCAAAGCTTTAGCTTAAGGACTTCGGGCAGCAGCTACTGGGCATGGCAACAGAAAGAGGAGCTAGGAGTAGAAGAGCCAAGGCCTCACTGAAGCTGAGCAAAAGGCTAAGAAGTGGATCTACACTAGACACAAAGCCACGAATTTAGAAGCAAATACGAATGGAAGATAACAGTGAAGCAGGAACTCAGAAGTCCTGAAGGTAAGTGGATTTTCCACCCCATTATCCTGGGGGTTGTGGGAGAGCACAGCTCCTCCAAAGCTCCAAAGTGTAGAACCCACAATAGGAAAGCTTTGTTC
Organism: Oryctolagus cuniculus; assembly: GCF_051225735.1. NCBI lineage: Eukaryota > Metazoa > Chordata > Mammalia > Lagomorpha > Leporidae > Oryctolagus > Oryctolagus cuniculus. The sequence continues at coordinate 28,782,631 of NC_142880.1, read as the reverse complement.
AAAGTCAGTAGTCAATAAAAGTGAATTCAATTGTGATGACTGAATTTTAATTTCCAAGTTTCAATTTAAACCTGTTTCATCAGTATAAACTGATTTCTTCTGTATCAGGAGACCCAAGTTTCTGACATGAAAGTTCTCATAATAATATGATGTTTATTCTATAGCACCTCCCATTTATACAAGTGATATTTTTCACTACAGTTACATACGATTTCCTTTGAGATGTGTTTAGAGTGAATTTATTTAGACATAAATACTAATTAAAAGTAGTTTTAGTAATGGAGAGCTAGTATTAGATATGGCAAAAGTCCTGAAGATGGCACTCAGATAACAGACATTTGGGACTATCCTTTTGAGATGTGCGAAGATACTCACATTCTTGTGCTCATGTACACACCAGACCTCCCCATCAATTAGGAGCTACCTCTGGTTTTCTGTAAGACTGAGAATATTGAAAATACACACACACCCCTCCCCCCCCCCACATTGAAGTTACTGCAAGGAGTTGGGGGGAGGAGAATCCACCACCAAATTTTAGATTCTTCCCTTCCAGTCAAAGATCTGAAGTAAAACAATATTTAGGAATTTGGATTTATCAGCCAGGAGGAACAACAACTGACAAATAAACAATAATGAAATAAAACAAAACAACAAAAACCCCACCAAAACTCGGGCTACCTTATTGTGTCATTTCTCTTAATTAACTTGACCATAGCATTGATTCTATTTCTGGTTGTCATTGGATTTCCTCATTGTTGATGATAGTGTAATTGGTAACCCAATCTTCTGATCTCAGAAAGCAATGAAAGATACAAATGCCTTAATCTCACAAGGAAGCTTTCCAGTCTTAATACTCCAAGAATATAACCCATGAGGCTACACGTTGCTATGATACTGTGAAGCAGAAACAAGTTAGAATAGTAGTCATCTGTCAGAAATCAGCCTACATTCCAGTAACAAGAAAATACCTGCCACTTTTTTCTTTCACACTTGATAACACATTCAACTGTATGCCTAGGAGTTATGTCACTCTTAAGCCCAATTTTTAATAATTGAAATATGTATATTTCAATTGTATGTTGATATATATGGAGAAATATATATATATATATATATATACAAATTATATAAAGGTACACAATCACAATGTAAACATGTTTAAGTAGTAAGCACCCAGATCAAGATATAGGATTTTCCATAGTATAGAACACTCCACCACTACCCCTTATAATCACTGTAGTCTGACAAGAATAACTGCATAAATTAGCTTTGACACATGTAGTGATTTATATAAATGGGATGATACAGAATGTCCTATTTTATGCCTGATTTCTTACATTCAAAAGTGTGTTTTTGAGATCTAATATTATGTTTATGAGTGCAATTGTAGATTATTCATTTTTATGTTGTACATTTATGAAAATATGTCCAACCTCACTAGAACAGAGACTTGCAATTTAAAACTACACTGGGATATCATTTTTATATCAAATTGGCAAGATTAAAATGAATGACAACCAATACTGTTGGTGAGGCCCCCTTACAAAAGAGATTTTGGTGCTACTTAACACAATTATATACACATTTACTTTTTCATTCTAGGAATTTACTCCAGAGGTATGCCTATGACAGTATGAAAAATTTGTTGAGAATATTTTGTATTTTAACTCACCATTGTTTATATCTTGGAAATATTAGAAATAATGTGTCCATACATAGGAGAATACTTGAATAAATTATAGCCCATCCTTATGATGAGGACCTACAATAGCTGTCAAATAACGAAGAGCTCTATTAACAACCTTAGAGTGACTTCAAAAATATATTTTAAGAAAAAAGAATGAACTATATGGCTTGGTATAAAAAAAGAGAGACAGAGTGAGATTGATCTTCCATCTGTTGGTTCAGTCCCCCAAATGTCTGCAACAGCCAGGGCTGGGCCAGGCCAAAGCCAGAGGCCTAGAATTCCAGCTGGGTCTCCCATGTGCGTGGCAGGGACTCACCTACTTACATAGTCATCCACTTGCCTTTCCAGGTACATCAAAGGAAGTTGGATTGAAAGTGGAGTAACGGGGACTTTATATGGGATGCAGATGTCCCAAGATGTAGCTTAACCAAAGATATTCAACTTTTGATTAGCAAATTATTACTAAGCTAATAATGCAAAATGTAATAATAACAATGAAAACAAGTAGGGAAATAGGGAATTCTTCCTTACAGTTGAAGACCAAGTAGCCAAAGTAAAAGAATGATTCTATTGTGATGATCTGGTTTAAGGAGGGATTATGGATGGATAGTAAAATGAGTAGGAAAAACTTCATTGAATTATTTATATGGTCTCATGTTTTCCAAACATGTTATTGATTAATAATGAAGAGGTAAATAGAAAGTGTGTAGACTGCAAACTTTGCACAAAACTACCCTATCTAAGGAATCTGAGTATTAGGAGACTTCAAAAAGTTTGTGGAAAAATGGAATTAAAAAATAATGCTTTTTGGTGGAAGGATAATTTTGAAATCCAGTATAGATTTTTGTCATTCTAATTTCCACTAAATATCTGAAACCCCTTTATGTTTGCAAATAGTGGAAATTATTGGCCGCATACTTCACCTGGTATTATACACTGAGAAGATCACAGCCTCTCTCCTGTGGTGTGATAGTCTAAGCTATACAACCGAATATGGGAAAATAAGTGTGCAGCCCAAACTGAAGGACAGTTCATGAGGATAACTGTCCTGCCCTCTCCAAAATCTGCTTCACATGGGAGTGTAAGGAAACATGGTCTTTCGATTCAATGCATCTCCTCAGATTCCATTTTTTTATAAAAAACATAATTGAAAAGTAAATGAATGTAAAACTATGACTGCCAATTACAAATTTATATCAGTTTAATTACTTAATTTATATGATACTGTAGTTATATGAGAAACTATCCTTAAGCTTCACAAAATGCAAAGAAAATTTTAATACACAGGGCATCAGATCTATAAATTATTTTCCAATGGTGATGTATGGGAAAGTATGAGTATATATCATATATACAGAATGCAAATTATAAAATATGAGTACAACATGACTATCAACTGTTGATATAATCATGCATTTACATGCATACTTACATGTGCATGTATGTATATAACGTATACACATGTGTATCAAAATTGGATGGTAAATGGTATATAGGATTTTTAACATTTTCTTACAACTACTTTGTAAGTTTGAACTTATGTCAATAAAAAATACAAAAATGAAATGGCCAGGTTTAGCACACTCCTTTTAAAAACTGTACATGGCTCAGGTGCCACTCCTTATGGGGAAAACAGAATGAGAGAACAAGAGCCCAGGAATGTGGTCAGAGTGAGTAGGACAAGAGCCCCAGGATGGATGGTAGTGGCAGGAGGGCTCATTTGGCCAGGTGACATCTCTTTCCCTTGTTCTTTTGGAAATCGGCCATGTGCACATGTGCCAAAACTTGCACCCCCATGCTATAAAGTCGTGACTTCCATTTGGACAACATGACATCTCCGTGAAAATGCTAGTTACGGTGACTGCTTCTCTATTCCTTAGCTCTACTGAAGACATGACAATTGACACCAGTTAATTGGGACACTCATGTACACTTTTATTTTCAATTATAAATTTCCCTTCAGTGAAATACTTTCCCTTTAGTGCTTTTGTATAGTATTCTGTGAATGTTATGTAATAATAATGTGTTTGAATTTTCAAGGTTTGCTTGACTCACAGTATTTTAAAGTGGACATAGAAATTGTTTTAATATATTTACATAATTAGCTTTTACTCAAGTCTGCTGTAATATACAAGCTTAATCATTGAAAATAGAGTTTAATTAAGAAATATGCTAATTGTACCAATTTAGAAATTAAGCACAATTAAATCTTTGAAAATCAGAAAGGGAGTAGATTACAGTCAAATATAAAAGATGTAAATATACTGAAGTTACTTTAAAATATCCTTCTGGATTTCAGTATTTCATTTTAGTATTAGAACTTGTGTATTTTGTATAAAATACCTGTATATTTTGCAAAGTTTAAAAATGACATTTGATATTATCTTCAGCCTATTTATTTTCAGTACAGAATACACAATAAGACATAGCTGGAACAGCCAAGCTGACCTTTAAATTAAAGAAAAATTAAAAAAGGCAAACAGTGGTTTTGATTTGATGGACTTCAAAGACAAGTTAAATTTCATGCTAACAAGTAGAGGGAAAAGCAAAGAGAAGCATTGTATGATTATAACCTTTCTGAAGAAAACATTGTCTCTGAATGCTAGCACAATAAAGATTCCATCTCAATATTTATAACTAAAATTTCTTAAATTAGTAAATCAATGGTGACAACAAATGATAAAAATTGCAAAATTCTAATTTAAAAAAACATCTTTTTGGGGGGGAGCACAAAGAACTTAGAAAAAGACTTTGTTGATAAGAATTTTAGACCAGAAAGTATATTTTTAAATATATGAATCTAATTTGCCTTAGGTGTAACAAAGGCTTCTTAACTATCTACTATATGCCAAGTTAATCCCAAAATATCTTACCTAAGACTAATTTTGGAATATGATGTCAGTGTTTGAGCTCTAAGCTCTGCTGATATTTATTGAAGAGCAAAAATACATGTACTACAACAATAAAATAGAAAGTTACAAAAATACCTGAAAGCAAGTGTTAATTGTCAAAAGAATTCAGATTATTACACTTCATTTTCTTCTCTCGGATTCTCATAGAAGCTAAAATGATCATGTGTATTTTCCTTAATAATTTTTGACTTAGTAAAAATCTGCCAGCTTACACAACATCGATTTCTGAAAGCCTCTTTCTTTTCTTGGCAGGAATATATTTCATACAGTTGATGAGATTCCCATTAGCAGGTGACCTGTGTTATCCAATGAGATTAGAATCAAAATGCAATTTTTCTGTCATATTGAATAATCTAAACACCATAATCTCATTGCATTGAGGATTAATCTTGCATTGTTTGCTATGCATGAAGTTGTATGAGTTCACAGTATTTTTTTCTCTGCCTTAAATATAATTAAAATAAAGGTCATAAAATATCACTTGGAAGATGAAAAAGACAGGAGTCCATGACAGCACCTTCTACAGAATAAACAATTGTAAGTTATATGTGCCAGAACTACATAAATTTGGGCTGGTTCTTTGTTTGAATAAAATGAATGCTATACTGACATTTCATTTTATATACCTCCCTATTCCCTCAAAAACAATGCTTTAATATTTAGGAAATGAATAGGTAATAAGATTTATTAAATCATTGGTTACCTAGGAATTTTACAAATTTTAGGGCAAAGAAGAGGGGGAGAAGAAAAAGAGGATTTTGATTATATAAAACCAAAAAAATGTCTAAGGAAATTTTTATGAATAGATATGAGAGTGAACTAAATTTACCTTTGTTTTAAAACTCGGCGTTCTGAGAGGCTCAATGAAACATCATTGCTTTTGATTCTTGTGGAGAGGAGATAAAGAAGGAGAAAACCAGAACCTCCTGCAGAAAGGATGGCGGTAACTCTAACCACACAGAGTCAGTTGCAGCAAACTTTATATTGGTCTTTGTTCACAAATGTCATGTCCACTGCATTTTGCCTTTGGATTCCTTTCATTTGAAACCCTAGGAAACCTGAAACTCAAAATAAAATCCCTACCCTTTGCTCAGCTCTGTGGGTTTGGAAACTTCTCTAGTGTTTAGTTCATTTTTTTGTTCTTACCAACTGGCATTAGAATTAGACACTGAACCCAAATGAAACCACAAAAATTGGTTCCCAAACAGTCCTGAATATCAAGATAGAGTAAAAAGTTAAATTTATAGGTTCATATAATGGTTCAAGGTTTTGGAAACTACTCACATTATACTTGGCTCTTGTTTATCCCTATTTTAAATCCTGAAGTCACTTGGGATTTAAGTGTTTTTGGTCAGAAGCTTGGAACTTAACATCAAAAAATGTCACAGATTCTTAAGGAAAGAATTGCATTTATTTAAATCTTATGAAAATATAAATTTAAAATTTATTTAAACATACATCAGAAAGTTACCATGTATATTTGTATTATGTAAACCTATCTCACTATGGATACAAAGTAATCAAATGTCAATGACTCACCCACTAGATTATCCAAACCTGGATGGGTGGCTTGTGATGTAGAAATTTTGGTATTAAGTCATTTGAGAAAAACGAATCACACTCATTTTTATGGATTAGTTAGTTCGAATTGTAACTACGATTTTAACAAGGATTACTACTGACATTGTATTGAAGAATAAGAACAAAAACAACAATCACATTGTTAACAATTAGTTGGGAATCTGGCAAACAGGCTTAAGCAAGTTCCTCTTCTATTTTGCAAATGATGTTTCTAATTTCTTTCCTGCTTTTTCAGATCCAGGAATAATGTCACCTGCTATTGTCATAACCATACTACACCAATGGCTTCACATTCAAACCTATTTAAATGACCTTGTTTAAAACCAATCCAAACCCAGTATGCATTTGTTCACCAGATGTGCTATGTGAGGATAAATTGATAAGCCAGTGTTCTGTACCAGGACATGGGGCCTCCCCAGATACCAAATAAGTAAGTTCTGAGATCTTAGACTTCACAAATTACCAAACTGTGAGAAGGAATTTCTGTTACCTATAAACACTCAGCTTATGGTGTTTTGCTTTAACCACTTGAATAGACTAAGACATTGACTCACATTCGACAGGCCAGGTAGTTCTCACACAAAACCTAGACGGTAGGACAAGGCAGGAGGCTTGGGGACAAGATCCCACACCTGGCAGAATTCAAGGACATTAAGCCACTACCCCAGAGACTCCAGAGGACAAAGCAGCAAAGAGAAATATTCTGGAACTTTAATATCTGATGAAATTCACCTCACTAGGTTTTGAACTTACTTGGGGCTCCTTCCTCCCTTCCTCCCTTCCTCCCTTCCTTCCTTCTTCCCTTCTTTCCTTTCATCCCTCCCTCCCTCCCTCTCTCCCTCCTTCCCTCCCTTCCTTCCTCCTTCCCTCCCTTCTTTCCTTCTTTCCTTCCTCCCTCCCTCCCTTCCTTCTCTCTCTCTCTCTCTCTCTCTCTCTCTCTCTCTCTCTCCTTCTGTCAGAATAAGAGTAGCAATTTAGAGCTGGTGCTGGAATGAGTTAATTTTTAGGGAGCTGCTGGTGAGGATTGTGTGTCCTGCACATGAAAAGGACATGAACCAAAGCTTGGAAGGTGAAATGTTACTGATCTGAATATTTATGTCTCCACAAAATCCGGATGTGGAAGTCCTAATATCCAATGTCGTCATATTGAGGAGGGGGCACTGGGAGGTAAATACATTAGATTACATTGTAAGTGGGGGGTCCTCATTATGGAATCCCAGGGGGCACTATAGTCTCAGACTTCACAGCAGAAGCCTTCCTATGCAAAGCAGTCAGAGTTTACTATCTGAGAACCCCATTCATGACATTTTTAGTGTGTAGCATATTTATCAACAACACACAAGTGAGAGTTTACAGGAAAACGAATCAACATTCAAAAACAATAGAGGTGCATTCTACATTCCTGTATGGGGAGACTGAATGTGCTATTAATGTCAATTTACTCCTCAAATTAAGTTGTAAATTCTTTGCAATGTGAATCAATTTTCAGTTTTATTCTTTCCAGAACGAGAATCTGATCCAGGAATTCGTATGGATGACTAAGAAGCCAAATGCAGACAACAAATTGTGAGGAAGAAAATGATGCCTGTGAGGGAAGGGAAAAGAGAGGCTGCCTTAGCCTGCCAGGTATGTAGCTGGAGTGGGGAGATTGGGTAACTCTAATCAAACGATATTTATAGAGGGATTCAGGAACTGAGTGTCGCTGAGAGTTCAGAAGAGCAACTTGGAACCTAACAAAAGGAATGCTAATTTTGCGAGGATCAGCTCATATACTATTGTCCATGAATGTCACTGGGCCCTTTGGTTGGGCATATGAATAAATGGTTGCATTTTTATACAGTATCTAAAAACTCCTTCTAGATGGATTAAAGAGGTAAATGTGAAAAGCAAAAATTTTATAAGACGATGGAGGGGGACTGGCGCTGTGTGGTAGCAAGTAAAGTCACAGCCTGCTGCATCGGCATCCCATATGGGCACAGGGTCAAGTTCCAGCTGCTCCACTCCCGATCCAGCTCTCTGCTACAGCCTGGGAAAGCACTGGAGGATGGCCCAAGTCCTTGGGCCCCTGCACCCATGTGGGAGACCTGGAGGAAGCTCCTGGCTCCTGAATTCGGGTCAGCACAGCTACAGCTGGTGCAGCCATCTGGGGAGTGAACCAGAGAATGGAAGACCTCTCTCTGTCTCTGTCTCTCCGTAGCTATGTCTTTCAAATAAGTAAATAAATCTTAAAAAAAAAAAGAAGACATTGGATGACAATCAGCCAATGACTGTTTAATACAAAAGAACATCTCCACATAAAATATAAATAAAAGTTAATTAAATGTTGTAAATGAATATAAAAATGTATGGAAACTGCATGATTGGGCTGGCACTGTGACACAGCAGGTTAAAGCCCTGGCCTGAAGCGCCGGCATCCCATATGGGCACCGATTCTAGTCCCGGCTGCTCCTCTTCCAATCCAACTCTCTGCTATGTCCTGAGAAAGCAGTAGAAGATGGCCTAAGTCCTTGGGCCCCTGCACACATGTGGGAGACCTGGAGGAAGCTCCTGGATCCTGGCTCTGGTTCGGTGCAGCTCCAACTGTTGAGGCCATCTGGGGAGTGAACCAGTGGATGGAAGACCTCTGACCTCTCTCTGTCTCTACCTCTCTCTGTAACTCTGTCTTCCAAATAAATAAAATAAATCTTAAAAAAAAAACTGCATGATTAATAAGTGTATAAAACATAATTTTTTGTTAGGAAACATCATTCACATTTGTTCAGATTTCCTGCCCAGGATCTGCAGTTGCTGCTGCCCTGAAACCAATGCTTTTACTACAAGAGCTAAGGAATCTCAACACATGAGAAAAGACACCGGTAATTCTTGTTGGTAATTGATAAACTGAAAATTTCTTGAAAAATAGGTTAGAGAAATGCAATCGTCCACAGTCATCTCCTGGAATATTTTTTTAGCTATGAACATGAATAAACCAAATTTAAGAATAACACAAAGATATTTGAACAAATAAATGTTATTTTAAAACACCACAATAAAATGCTTACGCTATGATAGCATATTAAAATAGACCCCACTATCATTTGTATGTAGAGTTATATGTGTATAATCATTTATATCATTTCTAAAATCATGCAAATGAGTAAAATATATCAACTTTAATATAATGGTATCATATCAGATAGAAGTAAGAGAAAAGAGACAGTTGGGGTGGGTTTTATCTATGATCTTTCACATTTTAATAATCAAAATGCAAGATCAATTATATTAAAATATTTTCATTTCAAAAGATCTAAATTGTAAGTACAGAGGCACTAGTATATAATCTGTATGTATAAACTAAACAATTTGAGTAGTTTTAAAATATAGTAAGCTTATCAGTACCCCAAATTACAGACATGTTACCAAACTTCCTTTAGTGTAATAGTATTTCCTTATAAATTAGCTGTTATTCTAGCATCAGAAACAAACACTTTTTTTAAACACATCTGTGATAGGCAGCTTAATGTTTCTGCTTGGCTCAGCTGCCCTTCCTAGTGTTGCCAACACTAAAGTAGGTATGGTGGTAGGCATGGTTCCCATCTGCAATCAGTAGGTAGTAAGTAAGGGGATTATCCTCTGTAATGTGGGTGGGTCTCATCTAATCAGTTGATAAGTCTTCAAAGCAAAATTAAGCTTTCCCTTAGGAATAGGAAATTCTTTCTCAATATTTCAACAGCAATTTTGCAGACAGTTTCTGGCCTGCCAACCTCTCCTATAAATTTCAGTTTTGTCTGCATTCACAATCACATAAGCTGATTCTTTTTTTTAGAGATTATTTTTATCTTATTTGAGGTACACAAATTTCATATACTTCATATATACAGATCAAGGGACACACTGATGCTTCCCACCCTACCCTCCCACTAGCCCATGCTCCCACCCTTTCTCCTCTTTCCTCTCTAATTCCCTCTCAATTTTTAAAATGTAAGACATTTCTTTAACAAATTTCTTGTGTGAGTGTGTGAGTGCCTGTGTGTGTGTGTGTGTGTGTGTGTGTGTCGTAATGGTTTTGTTTTTCTGCAGAACACTGATTGATAACATTGCAAATCATGACTCCATATCAGTCAACTCCTACATGGGTTTGTAATATAACTTTGATTCAGATTAATTTTAGGACATCATGTGTGAGTGTGCAAGTGGTTGTGTGCATGCACATGTATCAGTGTGCTTTTGTGTGTATGGGGAGTTGCTATTGCTGCTCTTTGTACCTTTTGTAGTCTCTTCCATATAGACAATTGTAGGTTACTGAACCATCAATCCATCTATCAAACACTTTTTTGCAATCAGAATAAAATAAGAATCATAAATTGTATCTCTCAGTGAAAGTGATCTTAGCCCCAATTGAGAGACAGAAATTACAAATCTGAGTCAATAAAGTTTATTTCAATTTTTCTTTCCATGGCTAATTAGTAGTTGAATTCTTAATTGATTTCTAAGCAGTGATACTTGGGAAGAGGTCTGTGGTAGGATCAATAAGAAAATGTAATCCTCTCCTAAGACACTGGGAAAAGTAGTCATTTCTGGATATTCCAATATATGAAATGCCCTGAATGACTCCAATCATTTTACAGCCACAAAGAGCTCTATCCTGAATTAAATATGCCTTTTTAGTATATTTTACATTTTAGCTAACCTAGGCTGGATGTTCCTGTTACTTGTGATCAAAGTCACTCCAGTTCATATATACTTTTGGTCTACTTATTTGGAAATTATGTTATGCAATATGCAATTTACCAACTATCAAGTCTACTGTATCTCAACTGATAGGTATTCTAAGAGATGAACATTAAAGAGCAGAATATTACAGTATAGTCAGTGAGAACTAATATCTTGGTAGAGACTCTTCAAAGACTCAGTTTGAATGACTTCAACTAATGATAGCTAATTGCAGATTTTTTTGGCTAGTTTCAGTCAATTGGAGGTACTATTAATGTGAAGTGCAAATGGATATGGATTCCAAAAAGCATTCATCCCAATTCTGTTCTAATAATACTAATATTGTATAAACCAACCTTTGTTCGCTACTGCAAATGCTCCTCATCCATGTCTGATTAATGGTGTAGACTGGCAGAAATCTCTATTAGTAGAAGAGAATATTGCCTAATCTGATTGTCTACCTCTGACTCACTGGCAAATTAGAAGAACTTATTAAAAGAATTACCTGAGACACCATGCCACTAGAGAATGACTCATTTTCTTTTACATACCTCTGAAATAGTAATGTGAACAATTTTATATTTTTGAGTAAATAGAATGTACTGTATGTTCTTTTGCTGTGGACATAGGTCAGATATTTAAAGGTTTAAAAATAGCAACAATGACCACTAAAACAGCTTTTACATCTCAAAGTTTTTTAAAGGGTCTGATGCCTAGCAGCTTGCTCTAAGAATTCTACTTGTCTTCATTCACTTAACTTACGCACAATTTTCTAAATCTGTAATTTTTAGTAGTGGGAAATGGGACATCTCAAATATTTGTGTTTCATTCTTAACTGGATTGATGTTATGCATCTCACTTATGAGGTTTGCTTTGAGTTTCTTAATGCACTACTAATGTAATAAAGAATTTGCTTTAATTCAATATACTTATTTGTTGACTAGCAAAAATATAATTTCTTCCTTGAAAGTAAAAAAAAAGCAAAGAATTTCTTAATGTTATTCAGGAATTAAGTAAAGAAAGAATTAATGACAAAAACTTTAAACATTTGTTTCTACTTAGGGTTTTATAGGTCTCTTCTTCATTTTCTTTTTAAAGAATTGTTATATTGCAGAATAATTAAACAATCATATATACACAGAATGACATCATAAATTCTCAGATTCTCACCCTTTGGTATTGTTACATACTAATATCAGATAATATATATTTGTAATTTTTTTAAAGATTTATTTATTTTACTTGAAAGTCAGAGTTACATACAGAGAGAAGGAGAGGCAGAGAGAGGGGGAGAGAGAGAGAGAGAGAAAGAAAGTGAGAGAGAGAGGGCTTCCATCTGCTGGTTCACTCCCCAGATGGCCACAGCAGCTGGAGTTGTGCCAATCTGAAGCCAGGAGCCAGGAGCTTCTTCTGGGTCTCCCACGTGGGTGCAGGGGGCCCAAAGACTTGGGCCATCTTCTACTGCTTTCCCAGGCTATAGCATAGAGATGGATCTGAAGTAGAGAAGCCAGATCTAGAACCGGTGCCCATATGGAATGCTGGCACTGCAGGTGGCAGTTTTACCCACTACGCCAGAGCGCCAGCTGTGTAATTTTTTAAATTAATAAATAGCACAACGGATGTTGAAGAACCCTGTGCACCCCTCTGTCATCTCTCTCATTTCCCTTATACAAAAATCACAATTATGTTGGATTTTCTCTCCTTCACTCTCATGACTCATGCCAGTCACCATAGGCTAAGATATACAGTGATAACTAATGGCCAGTGGAAGAGATTTATAACTCACAGGTTTATTTCTCATTTTGCAAATGAATCGTAGGTGAGCCATTTCAGTACTGTGTTCTGTTTATGCAGCTCCTGGTTGAGGCATCACATGACCTAATACAGAAGGAAAAGAAAGATACAGAATGACAAATTAGCTCTTAAAATTTCAGTTTGAAAGAGTAATGATATATGTTTCCATTTTTCATTGACCAAAAGCAGTCATATGGTCATTAATAAGACAAATTGGTAAGGATATATTCTCCTTTTATAAAGAGGTACACACAACAAAGCTTGATTTGGTGGGATGGGGACAGGTGAGCATAAATTTTAAAACAACATATTAAATGAAAATTAAATTATGAGCATGGGGTCCAGCACTGTGGCATAGCAGGTGAAGTCGCTGCCTGCATTGCCGACATCTGATATGGGTGCCAGTTTGAGAATGGGCTGTTCCACTTCCAACCCAGCTCCTGGGAAATCAATAGAAGATGGCCCAAGTCCTTGGGCCCCTGCACCCACATGAGAGACCCAGAAGAAGCTCTTGGCTCCTGGCTTCAGATAGTCTCTGCTCTGGTGTTGTGGCCATTTGAAGAATAAACCAGCAGATGGAAGATTTTTTTCTCTGTCTCTGCCTCTCTGTAACTCTACCATTCAATTAAATAATGAAATAAATCTTCAAAAAGATTACTAAGCACAGAGTCACACACTGGAAGAATCTATGATACAGCTGGATATATTTAACATAGCATATTATAAATATGATTTTATAACTTCCTCTTTTAATCATATTTTTGAGATATATCTTTTAATTACGATAATAATTTAGTCTATTAACATATTAGTATTTTCTACTCAAGATTTCAAAGACATTTAGTGACATGGTTTCATTTCTTTTTTAACTGAATGTTTTATTTATTATTTTTTGAGATAATACTTTTAATTCACATCATATTCAAAAGCTAGTGACTGTACTAAAGGGAAAGTCCAACAAATTAAAAAGTATAACGCTTTCCTCCTTTTTTTAAGGAATGATTTTATTTCTTTAAAAAAAAAAGATTTATTTTATTGATTTGAAAGGCAGACTTACAAAGAGAGAGGAGAGGTCTTCCATCTGCTAGTTCATCCCCCTAATGGCCACAATGGATGGGGCTGAGTGGGTTTGAAACGAGGAGCCACGATCTTCCGATTGCATGCAGGGGCCCGAGCACTTGGGCCGTCTTCTTCACTTTCCCCCAAGCACTGGATCAGAAGTGGAGCAGCTGTGATGTCAACGCTGCACCCTGGCCCCAACAGCTTTCCTCTGATACACCGCATTGCCATGGAATTCTTCCTCTTGTTTTCCTGAGCATTTTGTAAAAATAGGTAAAATAAATAGAAGTGAAATTGCTAAGTCTCTTTGTATTAATATTGCATTAGGGATTGTGTTGTAGTAATTATCATGCATTTGCTGTGACCTTGAGAATCTTGTTACAAAATTCCCTTAAAAATTGCTTTTAATGGCCATATTTTTCTCTAAAGATGACAAAATAATCTCTCCAATCAGTAATAGGGTTAGAATTTCATAACTTTCTGTTCAATACTTACAGACTTATCATCATATTTTTATGGAGTCTCATTGTAATTAGTGACTTCCTTGAGAGAATATTTTTTCATATATGTCTGACATGCCCAAAGGTCAAACAGCTCTTCTCCTCTGAGTTTTATTCCACAGCAACATGGCGCCATCTTTTTAATTTTATATTATCTTGCTGACAATAATAATGTGTTACTAGTGTTGTATGTGAATCCGAACAGCATGACTTAGTCATGTGAGTGGTGTCATTTCTGTGCAGAGGTTATTTCTTTTATTGTCATAAAATACTAATTTAAAAAATAAAAAATGGATAGCATTAGTTTGAGAATGTGCAAAAATATATTACACTACTAAAAAGGCTGGGGAAATGAAAATCTTTGTCATGAACTGTTAAAACATTGTGAAATTATTGCTTACAATAATATAGAAAATAGTAAACACATCTACTGAACTTTTGAACAATGAGGATCGGGTGTTCTTGCTAACAGAACAAAGCACTGTAACAGAGAGATAAACTAAGAAGAAAATCAAGAAGCTACCAAGCAAAATTTAGGGATGATATCTAAAAAGTCAGAATAGTCTGGTTTGGATAATAAAAACTATTTCTCACATCTCACTTCTGCAGTCAGATAGAGAATAATATTATGAACAACTCTTCATAGGGGATGAAAATACAAAACTAACAAAGAGACATTTGTTGGCCAACTACCATGTTTCAAGAAATGGGGTAAATGTAGAGAATAGTAATCCAAAATACCTTAAAATATACTTTTTTAATGAATAAAGGAAAGCAATTGCTAAATAAAGTCAATGCATGTCACTTAGATAAAATCAAAGTGACAGAAAGTTCCTTTCAGTGAAAAATTGCAGTCATAGGTCGAGATTGTGGTTATAGAGTATAGTGAATAATCGGGGTCATAAACGCAATGAATTTATTCCCCACCTCCTCCTTCCCTAGTATAATTGTCCACATCCCTCTGACAAGCAAAGTATTGTTACCTGGCACTACGGCCATCATAGTGTATTATTCCTAGGCACCAAGCATCAAGCTAGCAACCTCGAGTCATACTACATCTTGTTCTAGACACATGAATGGAAAATATGTTATATGCATCCGTCCACACACTTACATACACACATACACACACAAATGCACAAATGAGCGTAGTAAAGAGTAGAAAATAGAATAAGTGCTGTTACTGAAAAAGGAAGACGAAAAGAGACATACAACTCAATGCCCTTTGAAAGTCTGAGATCTTGCTGTGCAAATGTCAAATTTCCCTCTTCTGGAAAGGTATAATATTTTTGATTAGGTCTTACTTATTTTCTCTGTAGTGGCTTCCTAGTTCATTGTGCTCCTTGGATTTTGACACCTCTTGGAAACTTCTGAAGAAGTCTTTGGGAAGCAGTCTCTTTGAGAAATTTTCACAGCTTGCTTCCTGCCAGTAAAAATTCAAGATCCTAAATCCTTTTTAAATTTGAAACGTTTAAGTCCAAATTCACCTATGATGACAATGAATGCTTTTAACAATTCACTTTCCTTGAAAGCTTTATAGCAATTGTATCTTTCTGATTATATTCCATCCAGCCCTCTCAAGCCAAGTCCTTCTTTTTACCATTACTTTCATGTTAGGCATTTAAGGTTTCATTGCCTTAAACTTCCTGTAAGCCATTTGATCCAGCTAGCAAGATGCACTACCTTAATTCTATTAGAGTATTAAATGAAGAGTCCTAATCACACCCCTGTCCAACCTATTGTTTTCAGGTCAAAAGTAGGAGGAGACAATCTTTTTAATATCACTAACACCTATTATTGTACTGTAGTTTTTTATTATTATTTAACAGTTTTTGTAATTCACATTTTATTTCAAAATTGCCCAATTTTTGCCTTTTTATAGTTATAATTATTGATGTTGATTTATGTATTATTATTTAACTTCAGAATATACCAATTGCATTATTCTGCTTCCTTGTTTCCATTATTAATTTCTAATTGTACATATATTATATTATCTTGATGTATTCTATACATATTATGCCCATATTTTATATGTATATACATATACAGATAAACTGTCCTTTTTTGTTATTATTATCATTGTTTTATGAGAGGCAGAGTGTTGGCAAGAAACTGGAATCTGAAGCTGAAGCTGGGATTGGAACCTAAGTACTCCACTGTGGGATCCTGGCATCTCAATCAACATTCTAACTTCTGGGCGAAACATCAGTCCCTAATTGCTATAGTTTATATGCTCTATCTCTCTTGTCTTCCTTCAGATACCCATAATTTTTTCTCAGTTCTCTAATTTTTTTCTCAGTGTGTCCAGCCAGCTTGTATAACCTATTTAGGCTATAAATTTAAAGTTTTTTTTTTTTAATTTCCAAGGTATTTTACTCATTGATTCTTTTTTCTAGCTTTAATGTATTTTATACAATTTTCTTAAACTCATATATGCAATACCATATATTCATATTTAAATTATTTTATACATTTTGTAAATTCATTATAAAGCAAATCTGTCACCTTATGATTATTTTATAAACATTTGGTTCTTACTTCATTTTTATCCAAACTTTATCTTTTTTGTTATTTTATTATAAATGGGTATCTTTCATTCATCTCTTTCTGCATCCTTCAGGAACACTTAAGAACTACTGAATTAATTCATCCCTTGATGTCAATTTTTGGCAATATTTCTTAGCAATTAGATTTAATTGTGTGGTTTAGAATATGATTTTATGCGATAATAGGGCATTAATTGACTTTATGCACTCCTTTTAAATAGGGAGTTGGCATTCCTGTCCACTGATCAGCTCCTTCTTCCGCACATTGACCCCTAGGCTGCCACTAACGACTTTCCACACCCACGTAACAGCTGTTCATATCAGTAATAGCACTCAAATCATGACTATTTGATTTTTGACCCAGTAAAAATGTTTGATTTTTTTTCCAATTCTGCTTGTGTTTTATCTTTCGATAATTATTTTTCAGGGATCAGAACAGATATGATATTCCAGAGATGGACATCATTGCACCCTTTTATCAGTTTCTGTGTGTTTACCCCTCTGGATCTGCTATGACATGTATTTCATCAGAGAAGCGTGCCTTCCTCCCAACTACTGGTTTCATGCTTCTAACACTTAGTGTATGTTAGTTAATACCTGGAAGATTGGTTTTAGTTAAAACTCCAGCTAACTTGATAAAGACAAAAACCACCTCATGTTATTAGAAAGTTCTGTTCAGACATAAAAAATACATATATGAATTTCAATGCCTGTGGCATTAGTCATGTCAGGGTGGAATAGCCATGTCATTATTTTCAAACTGCAGTAATGTCTCTAACTATAAATCTCTGCACTTCAAAACAGGAGCTTAGCAATATTGGTATTTACAATGAAATTTAGAAAGTAGCTATTGATTATCTACTGTGGAAAGGAATAATTTTTTACTTCTTATACTCATGTGGTTTCTACCTTTGCTCCCATACACTATTCCTCCCCATGTTGTGGCTTTTACAGTGTCATTTGTTCTGACTGTTTTAATAATTTTGAGACATTATTTTGTCATGCAATCATTTTCTCAGCTGGAACTTTGGGTTTCTTCCTGTATCTCCTTACCCAGCCTCCAGACTGCAATAAATAATTGCCTTTGCTTCAATAGGTGTCCTTTGTACTTGATAAACATGCATTCAGTTCCCATATCTCTTCAGACTACAGAATTCCTCCTGATGCATCCTGGCTACATATAGGCTTGGAGAATGCAAATAATATTCCCACATAAATTTTTAAATTTTGCTATCTTCTGGCTTCTGGCACTGTTCTTGAAAATATTGATGGTTCTGGTTCTTAATCTCTCTCTAACTCCAAAGTCCAGTTTCCTTCTCTCTATTATTTGATTACATATAAAACATTTATATATTAAATATAATAATATATTCCTTATATAATATATATGATAACATGTTATATGTATATTTTTACATTGTATGTAATTTATTAATTATATCATATCTATTACTTTGATGGTATTATTTATTAATTTCTTGAAAATCTTTACATATTGACATTAACATTTTGGTTTTTGAGATAACATTTTATTTTTTATTTTATACTTCCTTCCACTTTTTTATCTATTTGTTTACTAAAATCAAATGTTTGATATTTATTTCTTGTTTGATTTTCATAATGTTAGCTATTTTAGGAAAAGAAGTTAATGCTATAATATTTTGATTAACCATTTTATTTCTAGAAAAGAATTTTCTAGTTTCCAGGAATACATTCCTGTTGTCTGAATTTTTTTTCTTTAAATGCTATCTAGGTTTTTTTTTTTTTTTTTTTTTTTTTTCAAGAAAGATCATCTTTATTTTTGGGACAGAATATTACATGATACATATCCTATTGAGAACATGTATACAAACTAGTTTTTCTCCTTCCCTGCTTTTTTGAGTTTTTTTTTTTTTTATTTTATGAATTTGCTTTTTCTTTCCTCTTCATTTCTTTGGGCCCTTATCTTTAATTTTGGAGATTTACTCAATTGGCTGGAACACTCGCTGTTAGTTCACATTTAAGCATGACGTATTATCAACAACTACATAAATGTCACTGGAAATTTGGGCTCATAGAGCTTCCCCGTTGATGGAACTGCCGTAGGAGATCCAGCATTTTCTCCTGGGAGCAAGAAGTCTTGTGATGCAGAGAACCCTGCAGCCTGGCACTGTGTGAGCGGATGTGGGAAGGAATGGAGCAGTCCCACCGGTCCCCAGGACTTGCTGGAGTTGAGTGAGGGCAATGGGCTGGGATTGTTAGTCACTCCTTCTGTCTCTTTCCCAGTCTGCAGAATACTCCCGTCCTGCACCCTCTGCTTGCCTCCTCTGCTGAGGGATGAGGGAGCTCAGCTTCCTGTCTGACACCCGGGGAGATGGGGTCTGACTTCCCTCTAATTTTTTACACCAAACTCAATCCTAAGCCTCCCATGTCTCCCCAAGCTGTATACCCTGGCTTTCCACCATATCAGGGACCTGTGATTCTTGAGGATTTCTGAGTTGTTTTTTTTTTTTTTTTTGACAGAAATTGTCGTTTGTTGTTATTTTAATGGCTCTCTCTTCACCATGCCTCAGCAATTATACTGACATATTCTGAAGACTGGCCACCATTTATCTTTCATCTGTACAGCTTCTCTACTCACCAGTGAGCTAATATTGTATTTCCAGTTTTGTGGTTTTCTAAGTTTTTAATTATTTCACTGTTATTTCCATCGAGTTTTAGGAAGGTATAAAAACACAATTGGCTGGGGCCATGGCTCAATAGGCTAATCCTCTGCCTGCGGCACCAGCACACTGGGTTCTAGTCCTGGTTGGGCGCTGGATTCTGTCCCGGTTGCCCCTCTTCCAGGCCAGCTCTCTGCTGTGGCCCGGGAGTGCAGTGGAGGATGGCCCAAGTGCTTGGGCCCTGCACCCCATGGGAGACCAGGAGAAGCACCTGGCTCCTGCCATTGGATCAGCACGGTGCGCCGGCCACAGCGCACCGATGGTGGCAGACACTGAAGGGTGAACCAACAGCAAAGGAAGACCTTTCTCTCTGTCTCTCTCACTGTCCACTCTGCCTGTCAAAAAAAAAAAAAAAAAACCAAAAAACAAAAAACAAACAAACAAAAAAAAACCACATTTAATATGTCATTGGACTGTGTTGTATTATTCTACACAGAGACCATATTATGTGACAAACACTGTTTCATTTGTAGCCTATGCTCAAATATTCTATGTTTTAGGATGATGACAGAAAAGAGAGGTAAGTAAAGTGAATATGTTTAATTCCACAACTTTAACATTTCACAAGGCTGGCGTTACCTAGATAAAGATGATTCCACAAGTCCTTGGAAAAACACAATTAAAATACTGTGCATCTTCCACAAAGTTTTTGAAGCCCCATCCTGTAATACCTCTGTCATTTTCCTATTTCAAAATGTACTGGTTATTTATTTATTTGAGAAGTTGAAGGACAGAGAATGAAGGCCAGATGGAGAGTGAGAGCTCCAATCTGCTGATTCATTTCCCATGTGCCTATCATGACCGGGCTGAAAGGGGCCCCAAAACCTGGAGCTGGCAACTCAATCCAGGCTTCCCACATGGGTGGTGGGCTCCCAACCAATTGAGCCATCACCACAATCTCCCAGGGTCTACATTACAGACAGCTGGAATCAAGACCCAGGAATAGAACCCAGGCACTCCAATATAGGACATAGGTATCTTAAACCATGTCTTAATTGCTAGGCTCTCAATTTTCATGGTGAGGTAAATTTGCTTCTTTATAAATATGAAATGTTATATATTCACACTTAAAATGAAACAATACTACTGAGAATATTAGAATTGAATAAATGTAATCCAAAGCACAATAAGTTCATTTGCCACTATCCAACAAATCGAAGATTAACAACTTTCCTCTATTATATGCAGGCAACATGTTTGACAGCAGGTCTGTTTTGAAAATTAATAAAATGCACCTGTACAATTTATAATCTTGTCATTACTAATTTACTTAAGCTTGTGCTATTAGGAGACATCATAAATACCTGAAAGCTGAAATATACTGACTTAATTAATATTCACACATTTTAATGATACAATAAAAATAATTTGATCGAAATTTGAAAAAAAAAAAACTTTCACATTGACTGGCCAAGAAAAACTGAAACCTTCATATGTGTTTTTTTCTACTCATTTAGAACTCAAGAATCTGTCAGAATAATTAAAAAGAAGCCTGATTATCTCAAAACCAAAATTCTGAATGATTTTTTTAAAAGACATTTATTTGATAGGCAAAGTGATGGAGAAAGAGGGAAAAACAGAATGGGACAGAGAAATCTTCTATTCATTGATTTGCCCCTCACATGGCTACAAGGAACAAGGCTGGACTAGGCTGAAGCCAGGAGACTGGAACTCCATGTGGGTCTCCCACGTGGATGACAGAGGCCCAGGTGCTTGGGCATCTTCTGCTGCTTTCCCGGGTGCATCAGCAGACAGCTGGGTTGGAGGCAGAGCAGCCAGGTTGGCATGCTCCAATATGGGCACGCTGGGGTTACAAGCCAGGACTTAACCCACCGTACCAAAATGTTGGCCTGTGAACAAGTTTTTTCAAGTCTTGGTGTTCACAGGTTAAGTATGTCATATTCTGCCGCATATTTTCAGACTTCTAAAAACTTTTGGTTATTATTATTTTCTTTTGAAGTAAATGACTTTGTGTGCTCTGGAAATGGAACTTCTGGCAGCGTAAGTGAATTTGTGGCTCAGAACTACGTTTTCATGACCCGTGCAGTTGGGAATCACTTTCCGCTTGTGATCATTCCGTGATAATCATGATCACCTGGGATCTAAGTATTTGCCCTAGGTAGCATTTGGATGTTCAACTAGATGTCAAATATTTGGTCAGCTATTCAGAGATAGGTAAGGAAACAATGGACCTAACACTAATTACAGTATTTTTGAAATATTTATTTATTTATTTGAAAGGCCAAGTAACAGACAGAGTCTGGTGTTTCACTACCAAAATGACCCCAATGGCCAGGCCTGGGCCCAGCTGCAGCTAGGAACCTCTAACCCCATCCTGTTCTCCCACAGAGGTGCAAGGACCCTGATACTTGGGCCACCTGCTGCTGCTTTCCTAGGCATTAGCAGGGAGCTGGATGAGAAGTGGAGCAGCTGGGACAAGATCTGCATGGATGCCAGCACTATAGGCAGCTGCTTAACCCACTGGCCCCTTGCAGTGGTTTAACAATAGTAAATATCTTGAATGTGCTGAGCTACCTCTGGGTTGTAAACACTTCTGCATTAATTAGATTTCCATGTGTTTTTAAATTTTGTTTTATTTTATTTTATTTATTGCTTAAAAGACAGAGAAACTGGCATACAGAGAGGGCATTTTCTTTTACTGGTGCACTCTACAAATGCTCTCAACAGCTGGGTCTGTTCAAGGCTGAAGCTACAAGCTTGGAACTCAACCTAGAGCCTCAGTCAAAGGACCCAGGTGGTTGGGCTATCTCCTGCTGCCCCACTAAGTTCACATTAGAAAGAAGCTGCAATCAGATGCAGAGCCTGAACTCAATTCCAAGGGCTCCAATATGAGATGTAGGCTTACCAAAGCTCATCTTGACTGCTGTATCAAACTCCCACCCTGGATTGTAATGTTTTTGGAAGGGGGCGTGACATTACATTTTATGAGGAATGAATTATACTTTAAATCAAATATTTATGATAAATTGGCAGGAGGGGTGAACAAATGTGGTCTGAAACTTTAATTTTCCTTTAAAACATGTCTATACTCTTAATCTTAAAGCACGGAGTTAGCATGCCATTTGCATCAAATAGTAATTCCCTGGACAGAGACAGCTTGATGGGCCCATCGCTGAGTGTCCTTAAAAAAGAGAATTACAACGTGAAACTATTATAACCTTATTTCTGAATGAGACACAGGGAACTAGGGGTCATTTTCCTGTTTTCTTCTCTGTGTCTGGCAGATTCTTTGCCCTGGTTTCCTGACCAGGGGCCATATGTTGAATATGAGATAGAAATTCACAGGTGCCAAGAGGCAGCTCTTAGGGGTCTCTCTCATTTCTGAATGTCTGGTGGGCAGAGGCACTGACTGGATTTTTTCTAGAAAGTCTTTCAAGGAAGATGCTGCAGAGTTACAGCCTTGGGAGACAGAAATACTGTCACCCAATGAAGCAAATGGCAGCCTTGCTTATGGCCTTGGAAGACAGACATAATTTCACTCTGAGCCTTTTGCTCTGGTACTTTCCAGAGCAAATGATGGTGTGCTTATCGTCCATGACAACCCACTGCATGTACAGATATCTTCTGCTTTTGTTTTCCTTTCCCTTGGGAACTGAGAGTATGGGAAATAGACAGACAACGATGACTATCTTGACTGTTGCTATTCTGATGAGAAATAGAGCATTCTTCGTCTCTGATTTAGGTGTCTCATGTCTTCTGCAGATGTTCATTAAATTATAATCAATTAACTTGTAAGCTTGCAAGTTGGGTGAAAATCTCCAATGTAGCACATTGTTGATGAAAGGGAAATTCCTTTTTTCTTGCTTTAAATTTGGTTCTAAAGTGCTACCCGCAAAGTGACACACTTATGCTCTTTTTTCCCATCTCCCACTTACCTTTCCCTAATTTCTTGCACTACTTGGCAATGAATTTTACTTTTATTTGCTATTTCACACTTTTGGAAATATTGAAATGGTCTTAATTAATTTAAGATAATTTATATCTGGAGATAAATAATCTCTTGATAGTGCTAAGTTTAGAAAATGATTTTAATCAATGAAGTGAAAAAGTTATAACCGCAAAGCATTGCTTCAAAAATTAATCATGTTTTGACTCTTCAAGTGTGAAAGCTGAGAATTTATTTTTACATTTCTTTTCTTGTAAGACTTTAAAACTCTGGGATCAAAAGTGCATTACCACCCACTGCAAGAATCCATACCTTCTCGGAAGCAGCATTTGGTGATGAGGTGCTATAGCTTAATCTGATTTTAATACGGTTATTGTCAGCACTGCAGATCCAGTCAAACTCCAGTCTGCTTCATCATGGAATTCCATTTTGGCTTTATACATCCAGAAGGGACATTCATGTCAGTGTTAAACTTTTCTTCTTTATATCTCTAATGGAATTCAAGGCATTTAAAAATGTGCTATGAATGCAAGTGACACTAATTTGATTGCTAATTCTGATATGTGCTTTAGTGCATATTCATGTTTATTACTTGCATTTAATGACTACAGATGGGTGGAAAGTCATACAAGCCAGTGCCTTCCTCTCTTGGGAGCTAGTATCAGTTAACTGATATCTGGCCTTGGGTATTAATATCTGGCAAATAACTTTGACTTATATTCTAATTGAATTAATTATTTTTGTTATAAATTGTGACATGTTTCCTTGATTTTATAATGAACTTTCAAGCCTTAGGATATTACATAAAATAAATCTGTATCATAAAGGTTAAAATTGCTCTTTTCAGAGCCTACAAATAGGCCATCCATTGTGCAGGGAAGTCACACTTGTAGATGTGTTTGTGCAGACAAATAGACCTTACTTTACCATCGATAGTGTCATGTAGGAAGGGTCCTCAGAAAGTTCCCAGAAAAAAAAAATGCATATCATGAAAAAGCTAAACATGTATCTTGAAACATTTTGCATCATAATAAACATCTTTTAATTCCATTTTCCATTAAACTTCTTGGAGTACTCCCATATGCTTTTCAAAATAACAAAGAATGTCTCAGAGAATAATTTGTTAGCTTAAAGATCTGTGGGAAGGCTAGTGCCGCAGCTCAGTAGCTTAATTCTCTGCCTGCAGCACCAGCACACCGGATTCTAGTCCCAGTTGCCCCTCTTCCAGGCCAGCTCTCTGCTGTGGCCAAGGAAGGCCATGGAGGATGGCCCAAGTGCTTGGGCCCTACACCCTCATGGGAGACCAGGAGAAGCACCTGGCTCCTGGCTTCGGATCAGCGTGGTACGCCTGCTGCAGCACGGACCGTGGCCGCCATTGGAGTGTGGGATTGTGAACCAACGGCAAAGGAAGACCTTTCCCTCTGTCTCTCTTTCTCACTGTCCACTCCGCCTGTTAAAAAAAAAAAATTAAAAAAAAAAATCTGTGGGAAAATGCTATAGAACAATTAAAACATAATCTGATCAACCATGCTGTTGAAGCCATGGAGAGACTGAGAGGGCGGTGACCCTAGAACAGGACAGTTAAGCTCCATGCCATGCCCCCAGGCCTTCCCCTGTGAGTCTCTTTCATGAGATTGTTTCTGAGTGGTCTCCTTTTATAATAAACCATCATAAACCAGTAACGTAGCAAGTACATTGTTTTCTTGAGTTCTTTGAGCCATTCTAATAAATAATGAAATCTGAGATGGGAGTTATGGAAACTCCCAATTGATAGTCCATGGGTCAAAAGTATAGGTGACAACTGAGACTTGCAAGAGACACTTGAAGTGAGAAACAGTCCCTTGGGACTTGTAGGATCTGATGCTACCTTCAATTAAATAGTGCCAGACTGAGTTAAATTATGGTAGCAGAAAACTGCAGGACCAGTTAAAAAAACAAGTGACATGTTGGTAGTACAGAGTAAAAACTGGTCATCTCTCATATGCAAATGTATATCACCATTGATATTGATATATAAATAGAAACTAAGGGACAGAAATATAAAATGCCAAGAAGTTACCTGTAACTACTTCTAAGCAGTGAGATTCTGGTCATTTGAAGTTTCTGTTTGTACTTTCCTACGTTTTACTTGAAACTCTTAGAATGACTGTGAGTTGCTTTATAACCCAGGGAAATGTTTTAACAATCTGAAAACAAAGGCTATGGGAAATGATATGAGTGAAGGGAATATTAACCTGAATGTTTTTCCTTTCCTTGTGATTTCAATTCTCAAAGTCTTTTAGCCTTTTGCCTTACTTGTTGTGGTTGAAAAGACGAATATTTTTCTCTGCTTGGACTTTGTGGCCTCAAGCATAGATCCTGGACAATTTTAAGGTTGTTCTCACTCTAAATCTAGTATTTGGGGACTTCCATGAGAGTCCAGTAGCCAGGCCCTTGGTCAAATGATGGGCTCTCCTAAGTATTGTGAGATTGGAAAAATCACATGACAATTTCCTGAGTCGCCCATGAAACAAAAGTCTGTAGGCATCCTCTCTTCTCCCACAGGATTTCGCCCCACATTTGGCGTTGTGCAGAAAAGAGGTACTCTGTGTCACTTGGGAATTCTCTGGATTGCAAGTCGTTATCCTTCTTTATTGCAGTGCTTACTGTGTGGTACTCTAGACTTCATCTTCATGAATGAGCTACAGCATTCTGTGCTGTGCTAATCAGGAGCTCATTTATACCTCTGATCTTGATATTTTGACCTTGTCCTCATGCATGTGAGAGCTATTTTGATAGGACAGATAGCCACCCCTTTTCAAGGTCATTGTGAACATTTCTTTTTTTAAAAAAATTGTGATTTTGTTTTGGGATTTTTATTTGTTTGTAGGTGGGGGTGGTCCAAGGTTTCTTAATTGTAACACTGTTAGCATTCGTTTGTTTCTAAGTTTATCTTTAAGATTGTAACTACATGGAAGCTTCAGAAGCAAAGCCAACTGAGTGCATCACCAGACTTTCTTTTTGGAAGAAATTACAATTGTTGCTAAACATATACAGATCACAAACCACATCACCTTTATTCAATTCCTGATGTTGGTTCATAGGAGGCATTGTCTCCTTTGAAATTAGTTTATTTATTTTTAAGAATATAAATTTAAATTGTACAACTTTAGGAATATAGTTATTCTTCCCATCATACCCACCTTCCCACTCACACTCTCACCACTCCTCCTCTTCCCTCTCCCCTTCCCAGTCCCATTCTCCATTAAAACTCATTTTCAATTAATTTTGTACACAGAAGACCAACTCTGTATTCTGTAAGGAGTTCAACAATTTGCAGACAAACAAGACACACACACAAAATAAGCAGTTTGAGAATGTATCATATTTAACTCTCATTATATAACTCATTGAGGACAGCGGTCCTGCATGGGGAGTTAGTGCACAGTGACTCCTGTTAATTTAACAATTAACTTTCTTATGTATTATGCCACTGGCCACCAGAGGCTCTTGACAAGAGCCGCTTAGGCCAAGAAAGCCTTTTGAATCCATAAACTCTGTCAGCATTTAGACAAGGCCATTAGCAAAGTGGAAGCTCTCTTCTTTCTTTAGAGAAAAATACATAATTCTTTGATGACCACTTCTTGCCGTTGGGATCTCACTCACAGAGACCCTTCACGCAGAATATTTTTTGCCTCAGTGTCTTTGCTTTCCATGCCTGAAATGCTCTCCTGGGCTCTTCAGCCATACCAGGAATCTTTAAGGGCTGATTCTGAGGTCAGAGTGCTACTTAAAGCAATTGTCATTCTATGAGTCTGATGTGTGGACTGCTTCCCATGTTAAACATCCTTTCCTTTTCAATTCTTTGTACCATAATTACCCAACACTTGATCCTATTTATATGGTCATTTTAACAGTTAATCCTATCTATTTGTTCACTTTAACACTTAAGTTGATCACATTAAGAAGATGACTTTTTTTTCACCCAGCTCAATTGGATTTAGGGTCCTATGACAAGTTTTAAAATTGTACCCTTAGAAGTTAGTCCTTAGGAATGTATGCAGACGTATACAGCTCTACAGTCACAAACTTCCTCCTCCCTGTCTTATTCCCACTCTTATTTCTTACTGAATCCTTCCTTAATTGACTTTATACACATGATTATGTAAAGAATTCAACCAAAAGCATGAAGAGAAAAAAAAAAACAATAAAGAAACAAACAAACAGAAAAACTGTTTCTTGACAGTCAGGACAAGCGCAACTCAAGTTATCCCTTCTCAAAGTGTTGATTTCACTTCTGCAGATTTCGTTTTAGGTTTTCTATTCATTTTTGCAGATCAGAGATAACATATGGTAATTGTCCTTTGGTATTGGCTTATTTAACTAAGTATGACGTTTTCCAGATTAATCCATTTTGTTGCAAATGACCAAATTTCATTTTTTTTTTACTGCTTTGTAGTATTCCAGAGTGGACCTATCCCATAATTTATTTATCCAGTCTTCAGTTGATGGGCATTTAGGTTGGTTCCGTGTCTTAGCTATTGTGAATTGAGCTGCAATAAACATGGGGGTGCAGATAACCCTTCTATTTACTGATTTCATTTCCCTTGGGTAATTTCAAGGAGTGGGTTTGTTGAGTCATATGGAAGGGTTATTCAGATTTCTGAGATATCTTCATACTCTCCCCCATAGTAATTTTACCAGTCTACAATCCAAACAAAAGCGGATTAGGATACCTTTTTCCCCACATCCGAATTTGTTGCTTGTTGATTTCTGTATGAAAGTCAATCTAACTGGAGTGAGGTGAAATCTCATTGTACTTTTTATTTGCATTTCCCTGACAGATAGTGATCCTGAACATTTTTTCATGTGTCTATTGACGATTTGGATATCCTTTTTTGAAAAACATATTTTTAAGTCCATGGGTTTGTAATAAATTGCCTTGATTATATTGAGGAATGTCTCTTCTATACCAAATTTGCTTAGAGTTTTCATCATGAAAGGGTGTTGTATTTTATCAAATTCTTTCTCTGCATCTATTGAGATAATCATATGGTTTTTGTTTGGCAGTTTTTTAATGTCATGCATCACATTGATTGATCTGGGAATGTTGAACCATTCCTGCATACCAGGGATAAATCCCACTTTGTCTGGGTGCATGAGCGTTCTGATGTGCTGTTGGATTCTATTGGCTAGTATTTTGTTGAGGATTTCTGTGTCTATGTTCATCAGGGAATCTGGTCTGTAATTCTCTTTCTCTGTTGCATCTTTCAGGTTTAGGAATTAGGGTGATGCTGGATTCAAAGAAAGAATTCAGAAAGATTCCCTCCCTTTCAGTTGTTTTGAATAACTTGAGAAGAAATGGAGTTAGTTCCTTAAATATCTGGTAGAATTCAGCAGTGAAGCCATCTTGTCCGGGACTTTTCTATGTTTTGAGTCTTTATTTTTGATTTAATTTCCATCTTAGTTATGGGTCTGTTTAGGTTTTCTGTGTCTTCATGGCTGAATTTAAGTATGTTGTTTGTGTCCAGTAATTTATCCATTTCTTCTAGGTTTCCCAGTTTGTTGGCATACAGCTCTTTGCAATAATTTCTGATGATTCTCTTTATTTCTGCTGTATATGTTGTTACATTTCTCATCACTAATGTTATTGATTTGAGTCTTCTCTTTCCTTTTTTTTTGGTTTGTTGGGCTGATGGTCTGTCAATTTTGTTTATTTTTTCAAAAAACCAGCTCTTCATTTTGGTGATCTTTTATATTATTTTATTGGATTCTATTTTATTCATTTCTTCTCTAATTTTAATTATTTCTTTTATCCTACTAGTTTTGGGTTTGGTTTGCTATTGTTTTTCTAGCTCCTTGAGATACATTGATAGTTCATTTATTTGGTACCTTTCCAATTTCTTGATGTAGGCACCAGTTGCTATAAACTTTCTTCTTAACACTGTTTTTGCTGTATCCCATTGGTTTTGATATATTTATTGTCATCTTCATTTGTTTCCAGAATTTTTTTGATTTTTATTTGGATTTCTTCTTTGACCCACTGTTCATTCAGGAGTATGATTTTCAGTCTCCACACGTTTGCTTACATTCTAGAGATTCCCGAGTTGTTGATTTCCAACTTCATTCCAAGAAGATGCATTTTTTTGATTTCAGTTTTTTTCAATTTGCTGAAACTTGTTTTATGGCCTAGAATGTGGTCAATCCAAGGAAAGTTTCATGCACTGTTGAGAAGAATGTATATTCTTGAACTATATGATGAAAAGTTCTGTGGATATCAATTAGGTTCATTTGGTCTACAGTGTTGAATAATTCTTCTGTTTCCTTGTTGATGTTCTGTCTGATTGATTTTTATGTTGCTGAAAGTGGGGTATTGAAGTCTCCCATTACTAATGTATTGGAGTCTATGTCTCCCTTTAGAACTCTTAATGGTTTTTTTATATAGCCAGGTGTCCTGTAATTAGGTGCATATACATTTATAATAGTTACATCTTCCTGTGGGATTGATCCCTTAATTATTATATAGTGCCTTCTTCGTCTCTTTTAACAGTTTTTGTGTCATGTTACGGTGGCTGCAGTAGCTCTTTTTTGGTTTCTGTTGGCATGGAATATCATTTCCATCTTTTCATCTTTGTTGGTGTGATGTGTTTCTTGCAGGCAGCAAATAGACAGGTTTTGTTTCTTAATCTATTCAGCCAGTCTGTGTCTTTTAACTGGAGAGTTGAGACCACTTACATTCAAGGTGACTATTGATCAATAACAACTTTGCCCTGCCATTCTTCCAAAAACATTCCTATTTTTTACTTTGAATTTGTTTTAAACTTTTACTGGGAGATTTCCTTCCTTTACCTTCTTCTGTAGTGATCACCATATTTCTGTGTTTCTGTGTGTTGCACATCCTTAAGCATCTTCTGTAGGTCTGGATGTGTGGTGACAAATTCTTTCAATCTCTGTTTGCTATGGAAGGTCTTTATTTTACCTTCATTTATAAATGAGAACATTGCAGGGTATAGTGTTCTGGGTTGACAGTTCTCTTCTCTTAAATTAGATTGTATCTTGCCATTCTCTCCTGGCCTTTAGGGTTTCTGATTAGAAGTCTGCTGTGAGTTTAATTAGAGATCTGAAAGTAATCTGGCATTTCTCTTGTGCACATTTTAGAATCGTTTCTTTATGTTTTACTGTGGAGAGTTTGATTACAATCTGTCTTGGTGAAAATCTTTTCTGGTCATGTCTATTAGAAGTTCTATGGGCTTCCTTTAATTGCATCTCCCTTCTTTCTCCAAATTAAGGAAAGTTTCTGTTATTACACTAAAAAGACCTTCTAATCCTTTCTCTCTTTCCACATCTTTACGAACTTCTAGAAAACATATATTTGGTCATTTGATAGTATCCTGTAGATTCCCAATAGTGTTTTTTAGTTTTCTAATTTCCTCTTCTTGTTCTTTATTTGACTGTATAATTTCCTGTGCTTTATCTTCTAGGTCAGATATTCTTTCTTCTGCTTCACAGATTCTGTTGTTAAGACTTTCCAATACATTTTTTATTTGTTCTATTGAATTCTTCCTTTCATTTTGATTTCTCTTTACGATCTCAATCTCATGGGAAAAATTTTCTTTCATGTCATGTACAGAATTCAGTAGCTCATGCATTTGCTTCTGATTACTTCTGTGTAATCTTATGATCAATGTTTTAATTCCATTTCTGGCATTTCTTCAATCTCATCATCTTCACAATATAGTATTGAAGAGTTGTGTTCTTTTGGGGGTGACATGTTGTCTTTCTTATGCTTATTTCTTGAAATGGTGCATTTTTGATTCTGCATTTGAAAAGATAGTCGTTGCCTTCTTTGTTTTTTCCACTGTGGCAGCTTTTATCATTTTACTATTCTTCTGTAGATATGTGGAATATCTGACCTCCATGAATATCTACCAGTGTGTGGTGGGTATGGCCAGGGAGCTCTGTTCAGTTTTTCAAGGTTAAGGGTCTTCCTAAGGGGACACACCCAAGTTTAGCTAGGTAAAGCTCCTCTTTTTTTTTTCTTTATCAGAAAGGAGATTTATTCTGCTCACCTGAGCTCCTCTCCTCAAAGGAGACCAGTGCCAGAGCACTAGCCCCAGTGGGAGTAATATACATTATCTCTGTCCCAAAGACCATATAAAGGATTTGTGTTGTCTTCAGTGTAAGCTCAAAGTCCCCAACAATGTCCCTTACCAGACAGGAAACCTGAGCATGTGGAGTCTCCCACAGTGAGTGCCCAAAGTCCCAGCCACACTGTGAGTCATCCCACACAGCCTCAGTTTTTTTTTTTTTTTTCTTTTAAAGATTTGGCATACAAGCCTCCCACATTCATGGGCACTCAGCCCCTGTTAATTCTTCCCACCAGATTCAGGAGTGTCCACTTGGCTGATTGTTGGGCAGAGACATGAACTGGTGCTGCTGTTATATGCCAAAATGGCACCTGATCTATCAGCTTGCTATAGGACACCATTGTGAGTGATCAGGGAGAGAGAAACTTGTCTTTCCTTTCCTTTTTTTCCCCTCTGGTTTGGTAGGTACACTATTCCCCACGGAGCTCCAAGCTGGGTTTCCTTTAGGCTCTTCCTGCAGCTTTATCACCAATGTCTTGGGCTACTGCAGTCTAGTCTCACCTCCTTCTCCCACGCTGGTGTGGAAGCACTCCCATTGTGAACTTTTCTAACACACATTTTCTCTTCATTATTATGTTGTAGACACTTTTAACATTTGTTAATTTTTAGTGTTTTTTTTTTCTCACTTTATTGTGTCAAACTTTTAAAATATTTTTATGCATAGATTTAAAAAACGCCTTTCTAGTTAGAGGTTGCTGTGTTTTGGTTGGTCTCTGGGACTTGACCTAGAAGGGGCAGATGTAAATTTCTTCCAATGAAATTTTTCAAGATATTCATTGACTGACAGCTTTCACTGGTGGAGTCTCCACATCTGGTGCTAAGGCTGGGATGATTGGAGAATATGCTAACCTTGGAACAAGATGGCTTGAGACAGGATGGAGGGAAATGAATGGGCTCAGGAGTGAAGAAGGGAGCTTTAAGAAAATCCCTATAAGTTGCTCATCCATTGGCGTGGATGCTGAAAGCAAATATATTTTACGTTCATTTTTTAAACATTTTCCAGAATACTGGAATATTAAATGGTGTCATTATTTTATCTTAAAGCTTCAGCATTATATAGGCAACTGCAATCTAGATACACAGATATGGTGAAATTCATGTCTTAGAGGTGTTATTGATGAAAGAATGCTTGACTCTCAGATTATACAAAGATATTTTAAGTTCTTGGAAAATGGAATTAACAATAAGGTTATTGATGCAAATATAGTTTTAACATCTATGCATAGTTTTTGTGATAATGCATACTTTCTATATGTGGTGATTTTAAAAGTATTTTGGCACCCAAAAATATTTTTGGTGCCAAAATAAAGTCATACATTAACTTCCATTTTCCATGAACATTAGAATATCCCCATATAAAAAGGGGTCCCTAAAATACTCAGAAATACTTGGATGAGAGATCAGTTTTCCTGAAATCACACATAACAAAACTCCATTTGTTGTTACTTAAATTATAATAAAAAAAAGTTCTTTAAACCATCTGCTTTTGTGAAGATTTAGAACTGTAATGTTTTTTGTAGGATTATAGCCAATGCTGCATAATTTCACAAAGCTTACTAAGTTAATCTGGTGTTAGGGCTGGTATTGATGAGCAGCATGCTAATGTTAGGGCAGAGTGACTTGAGGCAGCATGCAATGACCACCCAAGAGAGATGTGTTACCTCACGAAGGTAGTGTTCTAGAGAGTGATGACTTCCCAATTTGTAAGGACATATAATAGGGAATTTGCTACTGGAATTCTGGTTCAGAGAATGATATCAATGATATCAGATGTACAATAGAAACATATATATATATATATACATTTATAGACTTGTAAGAATTGCATATATTTATATATAAAGTCTAATATAAATGCATATGTATATATTTTAATGCACACTCACAGGCACACACATACGCATATTCTTTGGGACTTTTCCATGAAATTCTGTACCAATCAGCATAGAACCAATGTCAAAAAAATTATCTTTTAACTCCTAGGTGATTGCTACTCTTCATTAGATTTGGGAACACAGCTCTAATTACCAGGGTCCAATAAGAGAGGGACAGATTAATCAGTCAGATCAGAAGAGAAAAATTGCTTCTAAAGGAATTAGATGCGTGGATACGCAATACTGTGGAAAGGCTTTGAATGAAATTTACACGTGGTTGACAGTCATCTTTGTGGGTATTCTAGAGATATTTTCAGTTTTCAAAAAATCCAGGCAATTATTGTAGAAAGCTTGCTGTGACTATTTCATTCAGCACTTGTTTCTTCTGAAAGGACTGTTTGCCAACCAGAGATAGGATGATGGGCAAAAGCATCTAGTGAAAGGATGTTTTCAATGTAACTCACCAATAGGAACTGCATAAAAGAGAATCTTCTGAGAAGCAGATGAGAGCACAATGCCAAAACAGCGAATTAGAGTTCAAAGTGTTGGCTGGTGCCGCGGCTCACTTGGCTAATCCTCCGCCTTGCGGTGCCCGCACACCGGGTTCTAGTCCCGGTCAGGGAGCCGGATTCTGTCCTGGTTTCCCCTCTCCCAGGCCAGCTCTCTGCTGTGGCCCGGGAGTGAAGTGGAGGATGGCCCAAGTGCTTGGGCCCTGCACCCGCATGGGAGACCAGGAGAAGCACCTGCGCTCCATCAGCGCGATGGCCGCAGCGCATCAGCCGCAGCGGCCATTGGAGGGTGAACCAACGGCAAAGGAAGACCTTTCTCTCTGTCTCTCTCTCTCTCACTGTCCACTCTGCCTGTCAATAATAATAATAAAGAGTTCAGAGTGTGTCCTGATTTCCCGAGCCTGTACTGACTGTGTAGGAGCAAGAGGACACGTGGAGGAGAGTAAACCATTTGAATCAATGGAGTGTGATAACTGTTTTGGTAAAGTTATCACAGAACTACTCTTGGAACATGCAAGGGACCAAAGTCAAAAAGGAAAAGTGTGACGATGTTCTGGATAAAGATGGGAAATTATCAGTGGGATGAATCCACAGAAAAGGGCGTTAGGAAGGAATATGAAAAAGAATGAGGTGAATGCTCCTTACTTACTGTAAATTTATTGGTTCTAAAGAGGTCCTGGGCCCTTAATGAGTACTCTGAAATATGAAATAAAATATCTCACTATTTCAGAAAATCATATCTATATTTTAAATAAATTTATGAATATAAGTATAAAATAATTATTATTTTTTATATATTTGACAAATAGAGTTAGACAGTGAGATAAAGAGACAGAGAGAAAGGTCTTCCTTCTGTTGGTTCACCCCCCAAATGGCCACTACGGCCGGCGCGCTGCGCCAATTCAAAGCCAGGAGCCAGGTGCTTCCTCCTGGTCTCCCATGTGGGTACGGGGGCCCAAGCACTTGGGCCATCCTCCACTGCCTTCCCGGGCCACAGCAAAGAGCTGGATTGGAAGAGGAGCAACTGAGACTAGAACCCAGCGCCCATATTGGATGCTGGTGCTACAGGAGGAGGATTATCCAAGTGAGCCACAGCGCCGGCCCAAAAAAATAATTATTATTTCAAAATCGGATTTGATCATTTGATAAAACACTAGATGATTTGCAAAGAAAATTAAACTAAAGAAAACCTATTAAAACTTAAGTATAGAAACTTTGATGGAGTTTTCAGTGAGTGGCTTTTTGTCCTCAGCATTCAGCATCCTTATGAATCAGTTACCATATAGTAGGTAAAGAATGGCATGTACTGCTAAAGAAAGATGCAGAATCGCTTAAATAGATGGTAGAAAAGAGAACATTCATTAAATTTAAATTTTCATTCTCAACAACTGGAAGTCATTATGCTTAGTGAAATAAGCCAAGCGGAGAAAAACAAATTTACATGATCTTCCTCAGATGTGGAATTTAAGGAAAAAAAAAGGTGCTCTCATAGAAGTTATAAGTATAATGGTAGTTACCAGGGAGGGGTTAGACAAAGGGGTGAGAGTAGAATCAGGGAAAGTTGATTAGTTGGTGCTAAGTTATAGCTACAATGAGTAAGAAAGTTATGGAGTTCGACTGCACAGTGCAGTGATTATAAGTGATGTTAGTATACTGTATATATCTCTTTAAGAAAAACAATACTAGAAAATGGGACTTTGGATGTTTTCAGTATAAAAATGTTAAATAATTAAGAAAGTAGCCATATAATTATCCTGATTCTAAGTTATACAATATACACATGTATCATAGTATTATTTTTCATGTCAATTAAGTATTATTTTTTTAGAAAAGAAGAAATGGTATGTTTAAAAATAAATGAAGAATTAAAATAATTTATATATTTGGCCACTGAATACACTTATGTATTCAGCTGGTAACAAAACAGAGCTGGTATCTGGGTAACGTTATCATGGTCAACTGGCAGATGAGATTTGTGAGTGTCCGGATCAGTCAGTGTATTCCTTTATGCTCAAGCATGTGTGATGGTTTACCAGAATGGTTAGTGCCCAAAATGCCTTCCATTCCCTCCACCAGATAGACCAACTGGGAGGAAAAAGGATGTTTGCTTCCAAGTTACCTTCTATATGTCAAATAATAAAAATGCATGCAATGCTGTTTATATTGTTGGCTGAAACTTAGAAAGTTAAATGCAAATGAAGTGCTCTAACTGAGACTACGGCTTCCAAGTGTTGAAGAATATAGGTTACAGTGAGATTCTCACATAGTGCTCACATTTGTAAGGCATATCCCCTGGGCAATTCACCAAAGGTCAAGATTAAACTTTGCCAATAAAAACAATAAAATTGCATTTCTTGTACTCTGTGGACACTTTATAGATATGACCTGCATAATTTTCTCTTTTGGAAGAGACTGTAAAAGGGTGGTTTTATAGTTTCCATTCTTTTTTTCATTTGCTAGTCATTTCCCCTCTTTCTTCATAAGATATCCACTTGCTTTTTAACAACAAGTAATTGATATTGTTTGACAATTCACTGAACTATATGATCATCTTATTTCTTAACAGAATCTAATTGAATCTGTAATTTTCGTCTTAACATTGCAGATTAAAGAAATTTCACAGCAGACGAGAAACACGTTATATCCATAGATCACAGATATGAGAGAAAAACATACAATCTCCACATAAAAATGTTTCTGTAGAAAAATGCTTTTAATCTTTTGAGAGGAGGGCAGGTTTCTGGTGCATCTCTTCTGCTAAATGGAGGGTCTTCAGTGACTTCCATTCTGGAGGAAATCACAAAGGGACAGCCAGGTAAGGATTTGGAACCTGTACCTAATACCTGGCCAAGCACTTTCCTGTAGCTGTCTCGCTGTGCATTTTCAACTCAGCACTGAATGCCCCGTGTGATATGAGGGTTCTTTATGCATCCTTAAAATGCAGTTTTAGTAACACGAATTTTTGGATGTGTTTTGTGTTAGATGCTAAAATACTTCCTTATCAAATCATGAACTAATTACAAGCTGAGTTTTTTTTCCCTATAATTTATCATTTTTCTGCTTTTTTAAAAGGCAGGTAGGTATGTGTTACCTAATGAATTAAACACATTTTTTCTATGTGCTAATTCTTTTTCCAGACTTAAAGATACATGCTCAATGCTTCCTACCAGTTAACTGACCTCATCCCAGACAGAGATCCCTGGATGTCATTAAATGGCCACAGATTTATCATTCCTGCAGAGTTTTTGCTCCTGGCATCTGATTAAAATGCTAAGCCAATGTCTGTCTTTCTCTCCTTATTTTTATTTCCTCTTTGGATCTCTTCACTGGCATGTACTCATGACTCCCTACTGTTTCCAAGTGCTACAGCATTTACTGCCTTAGTTTTTCTCTCAGTGTGGCATCACCGCCAAACTGTAAGATATACTTCTTTTTTATTTATTTTTTTTTTGACAGGGAGAGTGGACAGTGAGAGAGAGAGAGAGAGAGAAAATTCTTCCTTTGCCGTTGGTTCACCCTCCAATGGCCGCCATGGCCAGCGCACTGCAGCCGGCACACCACGCTGATCTGAAGGCAGGAGCCAGGTGCTTCTCCTGGTCTCCCATGCGGGTGCAGGACCCAAGCACTTGGGCCATCCTCCACTGCTATCCCAGGCCACAGCAGAGAGCTGGCCTGGAAGAGAGGCAACCGGGACAGAATCCGGCGCCTTGACCGGGACTAGAACCCGGTGTGCCGGCGCCACAAGGTGGAGGATTAGCCTAGTGAGCCGCGGCGCCAGCCAAGATATACTTCTTATACAAGAACAACCCATGTCTTCATCATCACTCGACCATCCTGAACATGGTCTCTAAAATGTGATATGAGAAGGAGGAAAGAAATAACCAACACCCTAGGACATTTCAAGTTGGTGCAGAATGCTAGTAAAATATACTATATGTTTCTCAGGGATAGGCTTTATTCTTTAAATCTATTGCAAGACCCTAAAGTTCTAGTTTGAAGATGATGCCATTAAGCAGAATATTCTTTTAGAGAAATTAATGGAACACAGTCTTGATACTCCTCTTACTAGAACATTTATTAAAACTAATGATTTTTGTTTCATGCTTAAAGGAAATAAGTTTGATATTGTAAGAAGGCAGAATTTTTGTATAAATGATAACATGTTATGCTAACATATTAATACTATAGTTTTATCAGAAAGACAATGGAAATAGTCAAGAGCTATTGTTAAATATTGGACAGACTGTTTCCATATTTGCAAAAAATATGCATTCAATATTCCATGTATAATGTA
Organism: Oryctolagus cuniculus; assembly: GCF_051225735.1. Lineage (NCBI taxonomy): Eukaryota > Metazoa > Chordata > Mammalia > Lagomorpha > Leporidae > Oryctolagus > Oryctolagus cuniculus. Next base: position 28,744,445 of record NC_142880.1, on the reverse strand, counting down.
TTTCTATGTCATTGACACAGTATCTTCATTTCTGTGATTTCTGGTGTTTAATCACTATATTTTATGATTAGTATCCATATTCTAATTTCAGAAGTCTCAATTTAAAAGAAAATTGAACAGAGATGAAACTATTATTTAACACAAATTAATTTTAATCCATTGTGAGAAATGTATTAGGAAATGTGTGTTGGAGCTTTATGACAAATTTACAATATTTTTGGACATTCTGTTTGAATAATACTCATTCATGATCTTTTCTCTCTTTTTATTTTATTTTTTTGACAGGCAGAGTGGACAGTGAGAGAGAGAGAGAGAAAGGTCTTCCTTTACCGTTGGTTCACCCTCCAATGGCGCTGTGGCTGCTTCTCCTGGTCTCCCATGAGGGTGCATGGCCCAAGGACTTGGGCCATCATCCACTGCACTCCTGGGCCATAGCAGAGAGCTGGACTGAAAGAGGGGAAACCGGGACAGAATCCGGCGCCCCGACAGGGACTAGAACCCGGTGTGCCGGCACCCGGCGCCGCAGGCGGAGGATTAGTCTAGTGAGCCGCGGCGCCTGCCTCATGATCTTTTCTTTGAAGTCATACTGTGGTGCTACATGAAAATCTATTCTTAAAACTGGTTAATGAAAAGCACAGGACATTCAGAGCTATATGAGCTCCTATGAAGTGTAAATATATAATGACATGTGATTACCATGAAAAAAACTGTTAGTATAAAATATGTTTAGATAATTTATAATTAGCAATGAATATCTTAAAATAATGCAGTCTGAGAAGTGCCCTTTGTCCTGTCAATATACTAACTTTTAATTTTCAAGGTACCGGGGACTGAAACAGAAGCAATACATTTATTTAAAGTCAATAAAAGAAAATGGACAGTATCTATGGAGTCGCTTTTGAGATATTTTCATTTTATTAGAGATAGAAATGAACTGAGTACTTATTTCATTTATTTCCATAGTGTAAGAAAATTAAAAGATTCAAATGACAAAGCCTATTGAGAACACATAACATCTGATATTTCTGATTTTATGCACATTGATATGTATGTACATTTTGGCTTGAAATTTCTTTGCCTATGGGCCTTATAGTACTCATTTCTCTATCAAAAAATAAGGCAATTTGTTTTCAGGATTTATTTTAGGATGTTTCTCATGAGTCCTCCACATTAGAAAACCCTGAATGTTAATAAGTTATAATTAACTACTACAGCAAAAATTTAGTAATACTGTGAAAAACACTAGAGGCATATGATATGCACCTACACAGAGAAATATAATTTTATGAGTAGTCATAATACAGGCTTTTATTCAATTGAATCATTTCTCGTTCAGGAAAACACTGAGATGCTAAAGATTAACGTTTAAGGTCAAGACTAACCTGCATTGCCTTGAATTTGAGTTAGGGGGTTAATATTTTAAAGCAGCGTTCTAGTACATAAGGCTTTGCAGGTCACATTTTAATAATCCCTATTCTTACATGTAGTATCCACTTATCACATCACACACTAATTTTACACTTGGGAAAGTCCATTGAATGCCAGATATGAATGTTACTATTACATCTCAGAGCTCCTGGAATAAAAAGGAAGTTTCTTTTGTTTCTTCCACAACACAACCTCTGCAATTTCCTAAATCCTATATTCCATTGTTTTTATTTTAATATTTTATTCGTTAATTCATTGCTTGCTTTCTATGTGTTTTACATATTAATAAATGCTAGGGTTAACCCACTAAGATTAAAAATTGGTAAATGCAAATAGGAAGAGGTAAGTAGATGGAATTAAAGATAAAGTCATTGTTTCCTTATCTTTGGGGCTATCACATGGCTTTCCCCAGTATTTCTACAAATGTGAATAAATGCCTAATCACTAGTTACTGGGTGAAATTTCAAAAAACTAATATTCAAATCTACATGTTTTAGACAAAGAAAGTTAAGTATTTTCTTGCCTTAAGTATCTGTTTCATGGCTTCAGACATGAATCTCTGAAAATGTGATTTGTTTTTGATTCTGTGGCATCTGGTGTTTCTTTTCTCAATGTTTACAATGTATAAAGTATTTTTCTCACCATGAGCTTCCCTCTTTTTTAGATGAGCTAGTGACAGGACAGGAATAAACCTCCCCTAATTCACATTGGGACATGGTATAAGATCTTGCATAACTCATAATGGGAAATATTCTGATGTTAGATCGCTATATCCTTAACTGTGAATCAGCTAAAACAAGGGCAAGGTCGTGACTCTCTGTAGGAGGTATGAACAATCAGTTTACATCAGTGTGGGAAACAGAAGCTCTTGCACATTTATGACATCAACGAACCATGGTTCATTGATGATCAACACAATACTATTCAAAATGTCAGTTGTCAAAGAAATGCATTAATTTAGATGTATAATTATCATTATAACCACAAACAACATAATTTTATCATGCTAAACATTTCATAACAGTACATATCTGGAGTGGATCTTAGAACCTTAGGGGTAATGGATGCTGCTTGAACTCCTTAAATTAATTTAATAACTGCATAACTTGAAGGCCATCTTCCATGTTCCTCGTTTTGTAGCATAGCATGTAGACTGCTAACTCAACACTTGGAAGATTGTGATGCAGCTTGGGAAGACCACTGTTGTACTTTGAACAGGATATGTCTCCTGAGCTCACACAGGACTTCAAACGCCACAGCCATAAGTTAATGGCACAAAGAGGGTGGAATCTTGATACAATTGTAGTATTTATGAAGCTGGGCCTAATGAGAGATTTTTAGAATATAAGAGTGTCTCCAGAAGGCAGTTCTCCAAGAGGATTGACTAGAAAGCCTGAGATTGGGTTTAACCACTCTACTTCGTGGTTTCACCTGTGATCCTTCCTATGAACATACTCTGCTACTGCCATTAGTCTCTCTCATCAAAGATGAAACCAATGGGGTGCCCTGACCTTGGACTGGGGGCCGGCGCTGTGGCTTAGTGGAGTAAGCCTCCTCCTGGGATGTCTGCATTCCATATGGGTGCTGGTTCATATCCCAGCTGCTCCTCTTCCAATCCAGCTCTCTTACTATGGCCTTGGAAAGCAATGGAAGGTGGCCCAAGTACTTGGACCCCTATACCCACCTGGGATACCAAGAAGAAGCTCCTGGCTCCTGGTTTTGGATTGGCCCAGCTCCAGCAATTGCAGCCATTTGGGGAGTGAACCCCAACTCTATCTCTCAAATAAATAAATAAATCTTTAAAAAAAAAACTCCAAGACTGTGAGCTAAATAAACCTTTCTTTCAAGTCTCCAGTATTTTGTAACAGTAACAAAAATCTAATACACCTACTCTTAAAAACACTAGAATAAATTAAGGCCGAAGAGTTTGTCTTCTTTTGTATTGCTGAATTCTAAGAAATATATATAAGAAACATTTCAAGGGCAACCTGAGGATCCTTGGCCAGGACTCAGGTAAAAGATGCTTCAAACAAAAGTGTGTACCCATAGCCTCTCACAGATGATATTTCTACTCACAATTTCGTTTTAATGACTGTATTATGCTTCCTTTTTTATTTTTTGATAACTTCAGGAAAATCTTGCGGGAAATGTTGATATTAGCTAGGCTTTGGGAAACACAGTTTGTGACTTGGGAAAAGTAGTAAATGGAAAGTCAAACTACTCTTTGAAATCCATCACCCCTAAAAAGGTCTACAACCACCACAGAGATTAATGAAACTTGAGCTATAGAACTACTGAAAGAATATGATAAACAGGCACTTTTATAGGATCTTTCTTTAGTTCAAGTAGAAAATAGGGAAAAATTGTAATGAAAGTACATTTAAAAGAGAGAGAGATGGGATAGCCAAAGGATAAGATATAATTTTTGCAACTCATTTTTCTAAATAATAAAAATCATTTTCTCAAGTCCTGTAGAGAAACCTCGTAGATGCTCCCAGCAGCAATACTAAGTCATCCCTTTGAACAAGTTAGGTGGCCCTGACCACCATTCTGTGGTTTGGGAAGAAACTGGGTGTCCCATGCTGAGTGATTTCGCCAGCAGAGGTTCTTAGGAAATAGTCAAGTGGCCCTGCACACACACTTAACCCTAAGAAGCAACCTGGAATCCAGCCTTGAACGACTTGGTCCAGAGCCACAAGGCTAGGAGGCCCTTCAGTAGCCTTTCCTGAAAACCTTGTTTCATTGACAACACCAGAATGCAACTAGACAGTCCTGTCCTCCCTCCTGTGGTTCCAAAAGGCAATTGAGTATCCCATTGTCAGAAGCTCAGTTCACTGAGTCTCTGAAAAGCAGATGTGTGGCCCCACCAATCCACCCAAAACCCTGGGAAGCAGATGGACAGATCTAACTGAACAGATCAGCCTGTGAAGTCTGTATGATGCTACCCAGTCAGTCCTTAGAACACTCATATGAGCACCATGTGGGCACAGATATGCTATGCCACGCCCACCTAGGCTCACAAGAGCAGCCACAGTCTCACATGACCCATGAAAACAAATGGGCACTCCCCCACAGTTGTGTACACCATGATCAGAGGTGCTAGCAAACTTGCCTGGACAAGGGATTTCTGTCTGAACTCAATGTGGAATCCCACAACCCCTGCATTCTATGTCATTGAGAGACCCACTGATGTGTCAATGTCAACATCAATTACAGCTGTAGAAACTACCCAGACACTACAATAAGCACCCGGCTGGAACCAAAGCCAACACAAAATATTCCACTGACACCCCTGGGCTTATTGCCAGCAGACAGTCCTTTCCTACAAAAGCTCATCTATTAAATCTATAGAAGCAGGAAAAAAACAAGTTCATGTGACACGCAAAAAGGACAACTTTATTTAAATATAACACAAAGAGACAGAAATCCATGAACTTCCTGAGAAAGAATTAAAAAGAATTTTTTAAGAAAACAATAAAATATAAGAGAATAAGGATAGACAATTTACTGAAATTAGGAAGAAAATTAGTGATATGATGAGAAATCCTGAAAAGGGAGATAATAAAATGACTCAATCAGGAAATTTAGAACCAAAGAAAATATTAAATTAAATTAAAAATATAGTTAGATGCCTGAGTGGTAGAATGAACAGGGGTGTTGGTTATGAATGTTATCAGAGGACAAAACACTCATTTATACATATATTTATTTAAATTTTTTGGTATGTATACTGTAGTTCAATAAATTATTATAAAAGAAGAATGAATTTCTGAACTTGGAGACACATCTTTCTAAAATAATCTACCAGATTTTTTTAAAACACAAAAGAAAAATAAAATATTTACAAGAACAAAGAAAACATTCAAGATTTGTGTGAGAACAGCATGTGAGCATATTTACATTATGGGTGTCTCAGAGGGAGAAGAGGGAAAAGGCGTAGACAAACTATTCAATTAAATAATTGATAAAAATTTTCAAATCTTGAGAAAGATATCTAGGTTCACTACCAACCAAAGAGAATGGCATGAAATATTCAAATGCCTAAAAGAAAAAAAATCGCCAATCAAGAATACTATATCTAGTGAAACTATCCCTCAGATATGCATGAGCATATAATTATAAATACACATTTAGAGGACAAATGTGATATTTTTATACATGTATACATTGCGCACCAACCAAATTAGAGTAATTAGTATATCCATAACCTCAAACACATAATTTCATTGGGGTAATATTAAAGATCATATCTTGTACCTATTTTGATATATGCAATACATTATTGTTAACTCTAGCCACTCTACTATGCCAGAATTTGTTTGTCCTACCTATCTGTAACACAGGACACATCAACTAATCTTTCCATATTCTCCATGACTTGGATCCCTTCTCTCTGCAGACCACTGCTCTACTCTCAACTTCTATGAGGTCAACATATTTAGATCGTACATACAAGTTAAATCTGTGGAATTTTTATTTCTGTGCCTGGCTTATTTAATTTAACATAATATTTAGCTCCATCCATTTTGTTGCAAATCTAAGATTCTATCATTTTCTATGGCCAAACGGTATCTCAAAAATAAACCTAAAATGTTTATATGTATTTTACCCATATACATATATTTATATATATACAGAATACAATTTATACTATATTTTCAAATATTTCATTTTATGTTATCCTCATATAACTTTAATGAGATACATTTGGCAGGAGTTATCAAGTTACTCTATTGACTATAATAATACTAAACAGGATGTGTTTGCTATATCAAAGAACCTGTATCCAACTTTAGTAATGAACCTTGGCTATCCTGGATACTGTTCTTTTGGTTGCTTGTTACATCCATTCTTTTTCATTTAGCTGCCTTATTATTGGGTAATAAATGATATGGATGTGAACATAAAATTGTCTTAGCCTATAAAGTTTCAACAGATATTATGTGGACCCAGAAGAAGTTTCTTACACTACTCTGCACGTACCATCCCTTTTCTTTCTATAATGCCACAAATGATTTCAGTGAAGATGAGTCACAGTACCCCAGAAGAACTAGATATTGAACTTTATAAAAGTACAAGCAGAGACTGCACCGACAGGTAGTTCATCATGCTTCTACATTAAGGAATTAATTTCAATTTCAATCTTCCTGTAAAACAAAAAGGAAGAATTTTTGATTATGGAGTAATGGCCTTACTGAAGTGACATAAATTATAGTCGAAGACATTAAAGTTACACACTAACAGCTACTTCCCACTCTTTTACAGAGTGCATTTGTTTCCAGCAGTCCAGATTGCTTCTAAAAAGAAGTTAAATTTTTAGCAAACCAGGTGCTCTGCTTTCCATACAAGACTGCTGCAACATGCTTAAAAATTGTCAAAGTCATTCCTTCCACATCGTTAATAATATTCCTAAATAATTGTGTGCTATATTTTGCTTCATTCGATGGCATATTTCTTTGGGCATGTCTTCAAGAACTTCTCAATATTGATGATGATGATGATGAATCTGAGACTAAACTACTGCATTATCAAGCAAGAACAAAATGAGGTCCAAAGTCAAAACTATGGACTTGACGCATTATTTATTTCCTCAGTCTTTTATCATCTTCCTAATTATATTTCCTAGAGCTAAGCTACATCTTGGTCAGAATATTTAACATCACCACGTATTTTATTGAGTATAAATAATATCACAAATCTATTTTAGCTGCTAGGATTATAATTCCGCATTTGGTGAAGTGGTTTTCTACAATGAGCTTTTGATAATGTGGAAGGAAAATGAAAAACAATGACATAATAACATGATTTAGCACCAGGTCATTAAGTGTATAGGACCTTGATACAGAACAATGGAGGGGCAGGTGCCGCGTGGCACAGTAGGTTAAACCTCTGCCTGCAGTGCTGGCATCTCATATGGATGTTGGTTTTAGTCCTGGCTGCTTGTCTTCCAATCCAGCTCTCTGCTGTGGCCTGGGAAAGCAGTAGAATATGGCCCAAGTGCTTGAGCCTCTGCACCCACGTGGGAGACCAGGAAGAAGCTCCAGGCTCCTGGCTCAGGATTAGTGCAGCTCCGGCCGTTCAGGGAGTGAACCAACGGAAGGAAGACCTTTCTCTCTGTCTCTCCCTCTCGCTGTCTGTAACTCTATCTCTCATATACATAAATATAAAAAAAGAACACATGGAAACAAAACTTGGAATTCTGCATGGCTTCCTAGAGTAAGTAACATGGATAGATGAATTAGGGAACAGGAATTGCCTGGCAATAAGAACACTGGGGCTGGAGGATGCACCAAAGGCATAGATATTTTAGGCAAAGCAAATAATTGTTGTATTGAACTTAGCACTTTGTAATTTTTATGTTAAAATAAGAAAAGTGTGTATGAAAAAAAATGAAACAGTAAAGAATAAATTATTCAGGAAGGTAAGAATCCCTTAGACTATAGACCATTAGTCCAGGGAGAGGAAGCATAAACTGCTTGTCTTGCATCATTTCAATGGGTGTCAAGCCTTGGCAGGCAAATGGTTATGTGTGTAGATGATATGATCAGTATGTTTCTAGGTCATCATTTTATATTCACAGTATATGGTTTTAATATCAATGTATGTAAATTTATCTAGTTCCTTTTCAACATGATATTTCTATTAGAGATGTCTATAAATTGTTTCAAGTATTGTTTTGTTTTGCTGCAATTGTATGAATGGATACATAAATGGGTAAATCTATCTCCAGAATTTTCATCACTACATGACAAAATTGTATAATTTTGATAAATATTATCAGAGCATTTTTTGGCAAATTGTTTATTCCAATTTAAGGGATCTGTTTTTCTGCTGTTTGAAACCTAATAATATTTTTAAAAATTATAGATTAGAAGATTAAAAATGGTTGAATATCAGCTATTTTATAAGGTTCAAATTCATATCACAACATTTTATTATTGTTAAAAGAGTTTAAGTGAATTGTTTTGGTATTTCTATAGTAAACATAAATGAAGTTATTTTCAAGGTAATTTTCTGTGTCTTTCTGGCTATGGATTTTTTTTGAGTTGTTTCCTTACTCTCGCAAGTTTATGATAGATGAATGATATCTGCAAAATCATTACTGACAAAATTTACAATTTTTTACTGGGATTTTTTTTTAAAGAATTATTTATGTATTTGCAAAGCAGATTTATATACAGTAGGGGAGACGGCAGAGAAAGAAAGAGTACTTCCATCTGCTGGTTCACTTCCCAAACGGTCGCAACAGCTGGGGCTGGGCCAGGCCAAAATCAACAGCCTGAAACTCCATTCAGGTCTCCCATACGGCTATCTTCCACCACTTTCCTGAGGTTCATTAGTTGGAATGGTAAGTGAAGCAGCTAGGACTTGAACCGGCACTCATACGGGATGCAGTTTTGTTGGTGGCAGTTTAACCCCCTGCACCACAATGCCAGCCTCCTTTTGTGTTCTTCTTTATTTTGATCATGATGATTTTGTTTTGAATAAAAAGGTTGTTAAACACTTTTCTAAACAAAATGATTGCTTTGAGATTTATGTCATTTAGAAAAGACTCTTTTTAAAAATTTATTTATGTACAGAGAATAGATTTCATACAATTTACTTTTTGTTTGTTTTTAAGATTTATTTTTTTATTTGAAGACAAACTTAGAGGCAGAAACAGAGAGAAAGAGAGACAGAGAAAGAGAGAGAGAGGTCTTCCATCCTCTGGTTCACTGCCCAGATGGCTGCAATGGCCATAGTTGAGCCAATCCAAAGCCAGGAGCCAGGAGCTTCTTCTGGGTATCCCATGCAGGTGCAGGGCTAAGGAATTGGGCCATCTTCTACTGCTTTCCCAGGCCATAGCAGAGAACTAGATCAGAATTGGAGCAGCAGGGGAATGAACTGGTGCCCATATGGGATGCCGGCACCACAGGAAGCACCTTTATCCACTATGCCACAGAGCAGCCCCCATAAATCATACTATTTTTCAGCACATGATAATATTTCCCACCCTCACCCCCCCCAAGAAAAAACACAGGAAAACCTGTCACTTCTATCATTAATGTGTATGTGTAAGAGAATCAATTACATTCCTATAATACTGCTATGCTTCCATTCGTTTAAATTTGCAATATTGATCCATTTGAGCTTTATTATTAGAAGTAAGAGATTGGTCCAATTTCATTTATTTAGTAAGAGCACCAGTTAGTAAAAATTTTTTATGTAGTGACTTGGGATGCAAATTGAATATGTACATAGTTACTACAATTTTTTAGCTTTTATTTCTTTTTTTCATTTTATTTGAAATATGGAGAGAGAGACAAGGGATGAGGCAAAAAGAGAACTTCCATGTGTTGATTTGCTCCTCAAATGCCGGGCACTGCTGGCCTGGATCAGCCCAGTGCTAGAAGCCAGGGGCCCGAGTACTTGAGCCATCATCTGCTGCCCCCTAAGCATGTATATTAGCAGAAAGCTGGATCAGAAGCAAGTCTGGACTTAAACTAGGCATTCAGATATAAGATGTGGTGTCCCAAGTGGCTTTTTAAACACTGCTCCAAATCTCCCCTCCTCCACTAGACATTTTATTCCCTCTGGTTTCTAATTATGATCTGCTGATATTTTTGAGAATATAGTATATCATTTCTATTTGTTTATATTTAATACTGCCTTTGGAAGATTACTTATTAAAACTTTCCTTTGGGCTGGTGTTTCAGTACATCACTCAGATCTCATATTGGAATGCTGTTCTGAGGCCCAGCTACTCTGTTTCCATTGCAGTTCCTTCTAATGCATCCTGGGAGGAAGTGGATGATGGCTCAAATACATGGTTCCCCGACACACAAGTGGGAGATACTGGCTTCTGGCAACTATGAATGTTGTGGGCATTGGGGAGTGAATGAGCCAATGGAAAATCCCTCTTTCTCCCTCTGACATTCTGCCTCTCGAGTAGAGGAATAAGTAGATAAACAAGTGAAAGCTTAAAAAAAGATAAAACTTTCCCTTATGGTTTCTAGAAATATTTATACACATATTTGTAACTTACACTTTAAAAGCAGAAACTGTGAATCTGTATTTTCACACACTTGTAAAGAATGGATATCTTTGTAATAACTGATGATTTAAGTGCTACAACAATCGTGTTTCAGTTTATGTAAATCTTCATTTAGGTTGCTCAGTAAATTGCTAAATATTTTACATTATTATTTCACATTATTTTAAAAACCATTAAAACTTTACATACACCAGATTAAAAAAATAGAAGGCGGCTGGCACCGCGGCTCTCTAGGCTAATCCTCCGCCTTGTGGTGCTGGCACACGGGGTTCTAGTCCCGGTCGGGGTGCCGGATTCTGTCCCTGTTGCTCCTCTTCCAGGCCAGCTCTCTGCTGTGGCCCGGGAAGGCAGTGGAGGATGGCCCAAGTGCTTGGGCCCTGCACCCACATTGGAGACCAGGGGAAGCACCTGGCTCCTGGCTTCGGATTGGCGCAGCACACAGGCCGCAGCGCACCAGCTGTAGCGGCCATTTGGGGGGTGAACCAACTGAAGGAAGACCTCTCTCTCTCTCTCTCTCTCTCACTGTCTAACTCTGCCTGTCCAAAAAAAAAAAAAATAATAGAAGTCAACCACCACCATCATAACAACAAACTGTTAACCTTAGAATAACAGAAATTCTGGGACCAGCACTGTGGTGTAGTGGGTAACGTCACTGCCTGCAGCGCTGGTATCCTATATGAGTACAGGTTCTAGTCCTGGCTGCTCCATTTGCACCCATGTGAAAGACTTGGAAGAAGCTGCTGGCTCCTGGCTTTGGCCTGACCTAGCCCTGGTAGCTGCAGCCATTTGGGGAGTGAAACAGCAGATGGAAGATATCTCTTTCTGTCTCCTACTCTTTTTCTCTCTCATTCTTTTTCTCTCTTTTGGTAACTCTACCTTTCAAATGAACAAATAAATAAATCTTCCACAAAACAAGATAAAGCAAGAAATTATGTTTTAGTTCTATTTTTTTAAGTTTATTTGAAAGGCAGAGCAACAGTAAAAGAGAGAGAGAGATCTCCCTTCTGTTGAAATGCAGAATTAGAGAGAGAGAGAGAGAGACATCTATCTGCTGGTTTACTCCTCAAATGGCTGTAACTGCTGGAGTTGGGCCAGGCTGAAGCCAGCAGTTTGAAATTCTATCAAGGTCTTCCAAATGGATGGCAGAGGCCCAAGTACTGTTGTTTCCCAGGTGCACTAGAGGGGAGTTAGATAGGAAGCAGAGTACCTAGGGATGGGACTGGCTCTCTTGTATATGGACATTGCAGGCGATGGAGGGTTAATCTCTGCTTCACTGCACTGGCCCCTCCTGTCTTTTAACGAGGAAACTAATGACTCGTGATTCCTTCCTCATCTGTGGTCTCCGCATTCCTATCAGATGTGTCGCTCCCCCTCTTCGTGGAGGAAGGACACAGGACCCTGCACTGTTCTTTTGTCTGCTTGGCCCTTCCTGGGTTTGCTGCTGGTTCTTCCCGGGTTGGCTGCTGATCCTTCCACCTCCGTGGAAGGGCGGTTCCCCCTGCCACTTTCCCCACTTCCGCAGGGGAGCGGCACACAGCAGGCCGACTCTCTCGGGGGCTGCTCAGATGTTATTCGGATAGATGTTCCCTTTAGATGTTCCTGGTGCATGTTGTCTCTCTCCTCCTTTATAGTCCTCTTCCACCAATCCCAACTCTGCTACCCACACGCCGAGTACGCTGCTCTCCTCCAATCAGGAGCAGGATCAGCTCCTGGAGGTCATCACTCAAGTTGGAGAGAGGCAGCTGCGTAGAAGCTGTTTACTCCTCTCCCAGCTCCATATTGTGGGAGAGCAGATGCATAGAATAAGTCTTAATTCGAGTAACTTAGTCTAGTCCGAGTTCCTCCCCACAAGATGGATGATATTAATCATTAGATTTGTAACATAGTCATCAATTTTGTGATCCTTATTAAGTTGCCATACTTTCTTTAGATATGGATTCTAAAATTTAGAAGCCAATTAACCAATAATATTTTCAGTAGTATGATTTGAAAGAAACACAATCTATCCAGGGTTGAAGGATAGAAACAGCTCAAATCAAAGCAAGAAAAAGTAATGCTTACCAGAACCAGGATGCAGCTACAAGGCAGAGAATGCTTAGGACTGCAGACCCCCCGGAAGCTGAGTAACAAGGGAAGATTCTTCTGCAGGGCCCGCAGGAAGGACTGTGCTTCCACGGACGTTTTGATTTGAGAATTCTGGTCTCCAGGACTTTGAGAAATGTAAGTGTTATGGATGCCCTAGGACACCAACAGAGAAGGTAGGTGGAAAATGTGGAGCCCTGAGACAGCCTCCCTGCGGGCCCTTCCCACCCAGGCTCTCCTGCCTTCTTCACCCATTCTTCCCTTCCCCACTGCTGGTTCAGACTCCCCTGTTGTCTTCCTCACCACAGGGCTCAGTCCAGGCCTCACAGACCTTTCCCTGTGCCTCTTTCTATCAAATCCAAAGAGTCCAGGCAAACACTGATTATTTTAAATTGTTCTAAAGATAAATTGTCTGTCATTATTTTTTTCTGTTTCTCTTTTTTTCTCTTCTTTTGCCCTTACTTAGAAAATGTAAAAGGTAAATTGATCAGAAAAACAGTAATCATTTGTTATTATGCGAACACTCTGGGAATATTTAGTTCAGATAAACAGTTAAAAATGTCTAAGAAAAATGAAGAAAAAATTAATTAAGTGCTTTTTTCACTTTAAGAAATGTGAACAAGTAAATTTAAATAATAGCTTTTGTTACTATAGTTACATGATAAGAAGACAAGTCCTTGATTCCAGATAAAAGAAAACCTTTTAAAATGATTTTAAAGAATTTTTAAATTTTGGTTATAATATCAGATTTTTAAATTATACTTTTTGAAGTATACATACAATTTTTGATTACTCTATAAAGCTTTGTACTAATTGCAATTAGCAATCTTGTTTTAAAGATAATCCTATGGGGCCGGCGCCATGGTGTAGCAGATAAAGCTGCCGCCTGCAGTGCAGGCATCCCCTATTGGCGTCAGTTTGAGTCCTTGCTGCTCCACTTCCAGTGCAGCTCTCTGATGTGGCCTGGAAAAACAGTGGAAATGACAGAAGTCCTTGGACCCCTGTACCCACATGGGAGACTGGAAGAAGCTCCTGGCTCCTGGCTTCGGATTGGCACAGCTCTGGCAGTTGTGGCCATCTGGGGAAAGAACCAGCGGAAGGAAGACCTCTCTCTCTGCCTCTGCCTCTCTGTTATTTTGCCTATCAAACAAATAAATAAATCGTGGGGAAAAAAATAATGGTACAATGGTACATCTTCTCTATGGTTTTGGTAACATATAATAATATTATTATGTAAGACAATTTAAATTTCACATGATTCAAAGTTTCTAAATAAGTTATCCATCTTAAAAATAGTTTACAATTACAAACTTGAAAACAATATTTAAATTATATAATAATACACCTTTTAAAAATTTTGTATCATTATAATTAATATGTAATAAACTGCACATATTTAAAGCATGCAATTTGGTGTATTTACACATATAGCCTTGAAAACTCCTCACAATAAACAAAATGCATTTCTTTATCTCCCAAAGTTTTTTCATTCCTATTATAATCTATCCCTCCTAACTCTTTATCTTCTATCCCTTTGCCCAGGAAAACAGTGGCATGCTGTGTATCAGTAAAGATTAGTTTGCATTTCCTAGAATTTTATAAATGCAGAAATATGGGGCCTGTGCTGTGGTGTAGCAGATTAAACCCCTGCAGCACCAGCACCCCTATGGGCAGAGGTTCGAATTCTGGCTGCTCCACTTCTGATCCCTGTTAATATGCCTGGAAATACAGCAGCAAGTGACCAAGCCCTTGGGCTCCTGCACACACATGGCATGAAGCTCCTCATTCCTGGTTTTGGCCTGGCCCTGCCATTTGGGGAGTAAACCAGTGAATAGAAGATTTCTCTGTGTTTCTCCCTCTCTCTGTAACCCTGCCTTTCAAATAAATAAATCTCTAAAAAACAAAAAAGAAACCAAAATTATACATACTGCATTTTGTCTGGATTGAGTCATTCAGCACAATTGCATTGCAATTCTCTATACACATTTGTAGTGTGTATCTCTAGTTCATTCTTTTCTATTGCCAAGCAGTAGGTCATAGTATGGATATACCAGAATTTGTTTTTGCAAGAGTCCTTAGTAGTTTACCTTTGAACTGATAACTGAGTGTCCTACATGCTCATGAGTACTTTCCTATTCCAAAATGCTGCATTATTGCAAGTTGACAGTATAAAATGTTGCAACACACTTACTCAACCCACAGTTTGGTTATCAGCAGCTACAATTAGCCTTCCCTCAACATCCCCTTTAATAACTCTCAGGTGACTTAAAATAATAACTTAATTTTCTAGACACAGCAGTGAAAGAAGTCTCTTTTTGCGAGTCTTTCTTTTTTTTTTTTTTTTGAAAGATTTATTTATTTATTTGCAAGTTCAAGTTACACAGAGAGAGGAGAGGCAGAGGGAGAGAGAGAGAGGTCCTCCATCTGATGGTTCACTGCCCAGTAAGCCACAATGGCTGGAGCTGCACAAATCCAAAGCCAGGAGCTTCTTCAGGGTCTCCCACGTGGGCAGGGGCCCAAGGACTTGGGCCATCCTCTACTGCTTTCCCAGGCCATAACAGACAGCTGGATCAGAAGAGGAGCAGCCTGGACTAGAACAGGAGCCCATATGGGATGCCAGCACCATTAGTCTGCTGCGCCACAGCGCCGGCCTCTTGAGAGTCTTTTTGATGGAAAGGACTTTTTTTTTTTTTTTTTTTTTTTTTTTTGATGGAAAGGACTTTGTTAGTCATAAGGTTTTCTCCTTGGATTCATGACTCAATTAAAACAACATAAAACACTCAAATCACTATTGTCCTTCAACATTCAGAACTATTTATCAGAGACCACAAGCTGAGCCTATACACACACACACACACACACACACACACTCTCTCTCTCTCTCTCTCTCTCACACACACACAGAGACACCCAGAACTCTATAAATCTACACTCAAGCACTCTTTGGAAGAAGCTAGCCCCATACAATAACTTGGGATTCTACAAGTGACTATGAAATCATTGGACGCTTCCACCAGCTATTCATGAAAAAAAAAAAAAAAAAACAAAACAGATTATCCTGTTCTCAGCAACGCTTTTTTTTCCCCCTTTCAACTCTTTGAATGTCATTCTTCAAAATCTTAAACATTGACAAAGTTAAATTGTTGGCAACTAAGGGTTGAAGTATATGCCATCATAATACAAGACGTATTCAGCTTCAGTTTATCATAGGAGTTTGTAGTCCAGTTATATTAAATATATAGAAACCATCCTAACACATAGTTACTATTTATGGAAACTAATATATATATATATATAACCTATAAATATAAATAAATAATTTTCAAATTGTGTTTTGGGGGCTGGCACTGTGGCCTTGTGGGCTAAGCCTCCACCTGCTGCACTGGCATATGGGTGTTGGTTCAAGCCCTGGATGCTCCACTTCTGATCTAGCTCTCTGCTATGACCTGGAAAAGTAGCAGAAAATGGCCCAAGTCCTTGGTACACCTGGAAAATGCTCCTGGCTCCCATCTTCAGAACAGCCCAGCTCCAGCCATTGTTGTCATCTGGGGAGTGAATCAGCAGAAGGAAGATCTCTCTATCTCTGCCTTTGCCTCTCTGTAACTTTGCCTTTCAAATAAATATTTAAAAATATTTTGATTATTAGAATATTTACTTTGATTCAATTATGAATTACGTATGAAAAAGAAACAATTTATAGATTAATATTTTTCATAGATTTTGTAAAAATAATCACATTCATTTACTTTAATTATTCAGCAATGTGTGAGTTGCATCATTATTGGGAAAAAATAACTTTTAATCAAATTTACCCCATCACTTATGATAGTGTTAAATGTTTCACCTTGGACAGAATGAACTTCCAAAAGCTTTGCTTATACTCTATGAACTGGATGGGTAAAACCAAGCCATCTTGAAATGAGCTGATTTTCTATTTTCTGCTTGTGTTGTCTGTGATGAAAACAGGGCATCATTTTATTGTTTGTGCAGTGCTTTCTCCACTACCAGAATCAATGTACTAACATCAATTGCTTCAATTTTCAATTCTGAACAAGAAAATGTAAAATTAAAAATTCAATGACGAGTTAGAATATTGTAACTGAAAATCATGCATTTAGAAATATAAACACTGTGTTTTTTACATGTTAAAACATTCACTTTGGGACCGGCACCATGGCTCACTTGGTTAATCCTCCGCCTGCAGCGCTGAAATCCCATATGGGTGCCGGTTCTAGTCCTGGTTGCTCCTCTTCCAGCCCAGCTCTCTGCTGTGGCTCAGGAGGGCAGTGGAGAATGGCCCAGGTGCTTGGGCCCCTGCACCTACTTGGAAGACCAGGAAGAGGCACCTGGCTCCTGGCTTCCGATCGGCACAGCGCTGGCCATAGCGGCCATTTGGGGAGTGAACCAGTGGAAGGAAGATCTTTCTCTCTGTCTCTCTCACTGTCTATAACTCTACCTGTAAAATAAATTAAAAAAAATTCACTTCAAAACAAAAACACTCACTTAAAATGTGTCCTTCTCAAAATAATCATAAATTCCCCAAGGTGTTGTCCTTGTGTCTTGAGCAGTTCTACGTCTTCCCATTTTCACACTCAGGAATATCGTTATGGCCTCCATCGGGGATGCTAAATATTGATGTTAAACTTTCTTTTTAATTTTCTAGGGATATGAGGATTTATTAATTTTCATTAGCTTACCACCATCTCTCCTCCCATTTTTATCTTATTGCTGATGAAAGCAATTATTACCAAATAGAACACAATCACTGAGCGATAAAAATGTATTTTCGTATAATGTTCTCACATACAATAAAAGCCAAAACCATTATGGGAAGAACACGTAGACTAATTTTTCACAGGGAAAAACATAAAATTCACTCATTGTAAATATCTGAATGAATTTTAGTAAGGTGCAATCATCATCACCCAGTCTAACTTTGGAACATTTACATCATGCTAAAAGCAGATCTTCTTTCCATTTGCTTACCCTCTCTATTCCCGATCCACAGCCCAGGAAACTGATCATTACTCTCTCTCTCTTTGTAGATTGGCCATGTCTGCACATTCCCTGTAAGTGGCATTGCACAGTTTGTATTTGTCGTGTCTGCCAGCTTTTGCTCACACTGATGTTTTTGGGTTCAGCATGCTACATCATGGATCAGCACTTGTTCCTTTTTCTCATGTGGCAGAAATCTTGGTCTTTGGTTTCTCTACCTATCTTCCACAAACACTAACCTTTAAACTCACGTTTGCCACTGATTCCCCTAACTAGAGACAGACTAACTGTTTCAGGGGTATCTCCAGTACCACCGCAGGAGTGTCATCTACACCGTTGTCTGCAAGAGGGAGCAGCGTCGTGTTTTTCTCCTACCACCACCCAGGAAGAAAAGTGCGATGTGTTACTCCAGATCTTTCAGACTCCACTGCATGTTACGGTGAGAGCTCTGCTCGCTGTTCATGTGCTGCACTTATTTCTAGAGCACAGGGAACATCAGGAGTAAAAGATAAAGTTGTGCAAACCTTGTCTACCCTAGTTAAATGCTGATTTAATTCAAATGTCATCACACAACATTACTCTTCAATTAAAAACTATCGAGATTCTGCATTGAGGCAAAAACTGAGATGGTACTGTGCAAACTGTCTAGTACGATCGCCCTAACCTCGGTGGACTAGCTCAAAATACAAGCTGATTCCTGCACTTGTCTTCTTCAGTTTAGGTAGTCATTATAGGTGCTATTGTCTTTTTTGCATGTATTCTAAGTCTATGTGGCTTACATGTATAAAGTGAGTTTTTTCTTTCATATTAATGATACTACTTAACAATTACTATTATATTCTTTCTTTGTTTTTTTTAATTTTTGACAGGCAGAGTGGACAGTGAGAGAGAGAGAGAGACAGAGAAAAAGGTCTTCCTTTGCCATTGGTTCACCCTCCCTCCAATGGCCGCTGCGGCACCATGCTGATCCGAAGGCAGGAGCCAGGTACTTATCCTGGTCTCCCTTGCGTGTGCAGGGCCCAAGGACTTGGGCCATCCTCCACTGCACTCCCTGGCCACAGCAGAGAGCTGGCCTGGAAGAGGGGCAACCAGGACAGAATCCGGCGCCCTGACCGGGACTAGAACCTGGTGTTCCTGAGCCGCAAGGCGGAGGATTAGCCTATTGAGCCACGGTGCCGGCCTATTATATTCTTTCATTCCACCTGATGAGCTCTTTGTTTTCCTTATTGCATACTCCATGGAAACAATCATATCAGGCGCAAGTAATAATTAATTCATCGCTTTAAGATACGGAAGTAGAGGCAAACAGATTTGTCTACATAGGTTACATTGTTTTATGTAAGCGGAAAAGAGAAAAATGGAGCAGAGTGTGAATGATCTTTGAAAAATCTCCTATAATTTGGAGCAGTTGTGTGGCAAAGACTGCTGCTTTATGTTTCCTTGTGAGACAATCTTGTCTTCACATTTCAAAACAACTCAGGTTGGTTTATAAATCAATTCGAAGATGTATACACACATACTCATACACATATAGATTATATTATATGTGAGCATACACACACATGCACACACACACACATGTACGTGAATATGATCAAGTGCCAAGTAAACCCATCAAGTTACTATATCCTATTTTTTGCTAATTGTCAAGCAAGAAGAAAGAAGGAAATGTACATCAATTTTGCACCTTGCTAGTCAATCAAAAGAAAAGCAAATGAGTTTATTGTGGTTAGAAAGCTATCACTTGACAAGGCAGCTTTGAGTTAGCATTAAACTTGGAACTGTGCAAATTATTTTTGCAAGTCACAAAGGGATGCTAATGAGCCTCATGGTGAGAAACCTCTATTGCTCATCATGTGGCTTCAAAGCTAACATTAATTCAGGGCAGTGTGAATGCAGGGCACTAAACACAAAAGACTTTCTTTTCTTAATTTCTGTCTGGCTATTTTATGTGTGGGACACAGGAACACAGTATGCAGCCATGCAACTGTTTTAAATCAGGCAAGTGCAACATGAGCAAGATACTAGACAAAGAGACAAATAGAATTAAAAAAACTGAACTTAAAGATCCTCTGAACCAATTCCGATAAAGAGAACAATTAGAAAGGAAGGAAATGCATTGTGAGACTTGGTGAAAATGAAATGAATGAAATGCAAATTAAGGATTCTAAGATAATAGTCTGCTACCACAAAAACATAGTCCTTTCATTCTCACTCCTTTAAATTGTTGGAACTACAATTAACTGTCTATCAAAGATACGATTCCATCCTCTTTTGTGTATTAAAATAAAAAGCAAATTAACAGGTGGTTATTTTTCACTTTTGGGTGCCACTCCTTAGATTATTCAGTTCAAGTGCTGCAACCCTCATTTCACAGTCTTAAAATATTTTACTGGAGTCCAATTTAGGGTAATTCCAATGCAAGAAACAATTCAGCTTAAAAGAAGTGATAGGAGAGAAACTTCTTTACAAGGAAGCCGATTATTCAGAGTTGAAAGAAATTTGAAGAGGGATACCTGGTGATATGTGCCAGTTCCTCCAGTATTTGCAGGAGCATTGAAAGGACTCTGATGTGAATGTCCTCTACTTGTATGGTTTGGCAATGACAAATTTCCCCACATAGGAATGTTATTAGCAAGGTGCGTTCTGTGGATTCACTCATCTGTGTTCAGCGTTTCACTGGACTTCAGTAATTTAAGAGTTCTATGGGTGAGAGGGGGGTGGAGAGAGAAAGAGGAGAATTTTCAGCAATTTGATAGCACATTATTGTTTTTAGTTCTATCTTGTACACCTGTTCTTACTATTGGTTTTTTGTTCTGTTTTGTTTTGTTTTTAGCCATGTTATGTGCCTGTCAGTCAGGAATCGTGACTCCCTGAACAAACAGTAACACTATTGTCATGAGGGTTGAAGTTTGATGATGAATAGCAGAAATACTGCTTTGCTTACATAAAATTATCATTCCATTTTTCCCATATAGTTACCTACAGTCTAGGACCAAAGCATATCTTTCCTGGATATTCCTATTTGATTTAAAGAGATTGCAAATCAAAAATCAATACATTTTAAAGGCATGCAGATTTTCAGATTTTGTCAACTATGTCTGGAGAGTTGAGGATCACAGTGTATAAATTTATAGCAATGTTAAAATTTTACTAAGATAGGAATTCATTGCATTAAATAAAAATACTTGTTCTATATATTCTTTCAGTTTTGTCATTCACTTTGCCAAAACCCCATGCCACAGACTAAGATTTAAGTTGAATACAAACCCCTTCAAGATAAACCAATGAAGCAGGAAGGTGGGTTAATAACTGGAAACAGAAGAAAACATTAATTTTTTTTATTTCCTGATATCAAAATCATCAGAGTTAGGACAATTAATGTGGCCTTACTTCATATTTTTGAAACCACTTTCTGATAACCTCCTGGGTAACTTTTGTGTGTCTAACAAATGCTGTGTCTACCACTTCACATTGAAATTACAAAATTAAGGTGCGGGCACTGTGGCTTAGTGGTAAAGCCGCCTCCTGCAGTGCTGGCATCTCATATGGGTGCTGATTCAAGTCTCAGCTGCTCGACTTCTGATCCAGCTCTCTGCTATGGCCTAGGAAAGCAGTAGAAGATGGTCCAAGGCTTTGGGCCCCTGCACCCATGTGGGAAACCCAGAAGAAGTTCCTGGCTCCTGGCTTCGGATTGACACAGCTCCAGCCATTGAGGCAAATTGGGGGGTGACCCAGCAGATTGAAGACCTCTCTCTCTTTGTCTCTCTCTCTCTTTCTCTCTCTCTCTCTCTCTCTCTGCCTCGGCTTCTCTCTATGTAACTCTGACTTACAAATAAACAAATCTTTAAAAAAATAAATTACTAAATTAAGATTTTTTTTCTAGAACAGTGATTTCTAAGTAAATAGAAACTGAAAATACTACACGAAAACAGCAGAATCAGTATCCATCTGGCTTGCAACTCCTTTAATACACAGATTCAACAGGAAAATGTCAGAAGGGATTCTTCATATGACGTATTAAAAATGTGGGTGAGCCTTTATGGTGATAGAATATGATTATTCTTATTTCATACAACCTATTTGATCTTGAATAATTTGCTCACTCATTTTCACTTCTAGAAACAGGGAATAATAACAGTATTTATCTTCAATGATGACCACATGAGCCATTTCATCAAATAAATAGCCCAGGAGAGTCCTTAGAATATTAAGCAATGATATTAATTCATCTTCCTAACATCAGAAAATACCTGAATGTTTCATTTATATTTAAGTAAAATAATTAAGGATTTCCTATTGAATTCTTATTTACAGTTTTCACACTTGAAATTTTAAGTTGACACAAATCACCCTGTCCCTTGCATTAATATTTAATATACTCAAGCTAAAATTACAAAAAATATTAATCCTATCACAGGAGTTAGGCACTGGTTGGTGCACAATAATAACTGTCGTGAAAAATTAGGGTTGGAGTTATTGTCCTGGGTATTTTCTGTCAGGTTATGTGATATTAAGCATTGACGTGCATTCCACTAAAGCACATATGCATGTTTTGCTTTGTTTTATGCTATATCAAGGAATACCCCACTGCTTACATTGTTTATCAGTTAAGGAACAATTGGAGGAGCAAAAACATTCTTAACAATTTGTTCCATGGCCAGAAAAAGAGAACGTGGTTTTATAGACGGTTCTTTTTTTTCCCACTGCTTTGATAACCCAACAATACTATTTTCCCATGCTACTCAAGATGTATAGGATCTCAATATATGTATATTGGTTATGTTTTACTCCAGAAATTCACATGATATGTTGTCTTTGAAAAACAATACAAAGAAGTTTTCAAAAGTTCATTGAAAAATGTGTATTAAGAAAAACTCTGCATAGAGTTTAGAAGTTTTCTTCAGCAAAATAAATTTATCTTTTTTTCTTCTTCTTCTAAGAACTTTCTGAAGTACCTTGGTGACTTTGTGTGTGTATGTGTGTGTGTGTGTGCATTTGCACCAAAGCCATGTAAAGGATTTGTGGTTGTCACTTTTCACCACCTTGCAACTATGTTTGCTTTCTGCTGAGCTTACTTTTTCTCTGACCACTGCCTGAGACACACAGATGCTGAGAATCCGGCTGTGCTCCTTCTGTAGGCTGACAGAAAGGGCATCCTTCCTGCCTTTCTAAGTTGTTCATTAGAGGAAGGCACGTGTAAAAATTTGAATGTTCTGTCTGATGATAAATATTTTCTAGTATCTTGATATAATCTTTATTCAGGTGTTTGAGATGTACATGAGTAGCATTTCATCAGTTTTTCATTTACATGCTTTCAACAATTTACATACTGACTTCAGTACATTCTGTCTTCTGAGAATGATTGATGAGGTTTAGTATGATGGCTAGATTTACGCTTACATTGAGGTTTTCTTGCACATTAAATTCCTAAATCCTCTTTGTTATTGCGGTATGCAATGGTTATCTCTCCAATTTAATCAACATCATGTTCAATGTTCATGTCAATATTGAATACTTGATTTTTTTTTTTTTTGATATATCAAAGGTTAAACAACCTGCCTGGAGTCGCTGCACGACAAATGTCAGGACTGCTGTTTAAATGCACAACATGAAGCAGCCAAAGCAATCATCGCCCAATACCCCTAACAGAAGTTAGGATCCAGTCTTGTTGAGGGGTGACTGAGAGAAATCATGGGTTAATAGGCAGTCTGGAAATTGAGGGTGGAAATTGTTCCCCCCAAAAGTTATCCTTAGCAAGGCCAGAAGTGCCTGCCTTCCCACTCTTTGGGAGCTTCCAATCTTTCCATGAGAATAGCAAGGGTGAATCCATCCTTCTGAGCTCCCAGTTTATTATGAAAACAAATTAGGTATCCCACCCTTGTGATGGCTCTTTTGTTTTATGAGCAATCCAGACAGGAAAAAGGATTGCTAAAAGGGTTTTGTCCCCACCTGGTAACTGAATGTCATCCAAAATTGTGCTTAAACCCCCCACTTTGGGTTTTCCCTCTCTAGAAACCCCCTTCCATGCTTCTCTTGCTGGAGATCTTAGACTCTAATAAATCTTGCTTTTTAAAATCTCAAGAATAAATAAATAAATGTACATGATGTGCATAGGTGAGTCTTTTTAGGAGTCACACCTGCAGATATGCAAGTAAAATGATATTGAAACCACTTATTTTAGATACGTAAAATAACTGCAGGTGAGACCCTATAAACAGGTATATATTTTCTAAATTTTCTCAACAAGATATTTTTCTTCTCATTTTCAGTTGAGATATTTGAGTTGAGATTGTTAAGTGTTAGATTATTTATCCAAAATCACATAGCTTAAAAATTTGTCTTTATGTTAAAATTCAGTCTTTTTCTTTTGTGTGAGTTTTTCTTGCCTTAATGTCCTTTAATTCAAGAATGATTCAGTGTGCCCCTTCAGAACAGTATGTGAAGGTTTTTCTTGGGCTACTAATGAGAACTGGACAACACAGAGACATTCAATTTATATGAACTCTGTCACTTAAGTCTATGATATTGCATATTTTATTTTTCAACTCTCATTTTCCTTATCTGTAAAATGCCTGCATTATATTAGATGATTTCTAACTTCTCACTGGGCTCTGAAATTCTAACTCAGTTCAACATCCTATAATTTACTCTTCTCCCAAACTGTCATCACCAAGCTCCAAACTGAGCTTCACACTTCAGAAGTGCCATGCTATGTAATGACAAATTTGTTAGGAAGTTATTTTACAATCCTATTCATGTCCTTCTGTCATTCTGGTCATCTGTGTATGCTATGGAAACTGACAAATTATGGAGCATTTGACTAACTGGATCTGTCTGTAAACTCCCTTAGCCAGGGTTTCTCAGTCCTGGCACTACTGATTGACATTTCAGCTTGGATAATTGTTTGCTGGGGAGGGCTGTGCTTTGCATATTAGTATGTTTAGCCCCACCATTGGCTGCCATACCAGATACAAGTAGCACCTCTCTCCATGGTGACAATAAAAAAAACTCCAGATATTCCAAATATACTTCAGGTGACAATCATTACTGTACATATGCTCCAAGCAATATGAACAAAGCACAAGCCTTCACACTGCTTTGAGTTTTTGTAGAACAGGAAGGATTTCTTTGTTTAATGACTGAATTCTAAGTGACATCCCCTATAGCTCCGATGAGATGTGTCTCCCATTACCTTCCCAACTCAGAGCACCATGTTTATCTCTAAGAAAAAGGAAAAGTATGTACCTGACAATGTGTAATATTCTAAACTAAATACAACAATTAGGTTTTCTTTTTCTTGATTTTCCTTCCAAACCCTTTATCCTCTCGTTAATGTGTTAAATGCAATCAGCAATTTAGCATGTTCCCAAGCATTTGTGGCTCTCTATTAAATCTTTAACATTATTTAAGAGAAACTTTTTTTAGCTTATTATAACAATCCACTGCCTTATGTCACAACTGGGATGCCAAGAAGAATCACATTTCTAACATTGTGTTCCCATATGCATAGATTTCTTTTGTGAAACGCAAAGCATGTTGTTACCTTTATGTGAGTCAGTTATGGTTCGAGAGTATAGGAAGAAAGGAAGAGGGCAAAGAATGAAAACCACATACATGGGAGAAAGGGACAGAAACAAAGTTTACAGAAATTCTTTTAGAACACAGGCAGAATCAGAATCAGAACATGTGCTTACCTGTTTACTTCTGGAAAACAAGCTGGGAAAAGACATTTTTCCTCTTGTTACTCCATTTAGTTTCTTGGGGGTGCCTGTACCTAAGGAACAATTGTTTCATTCTAGTCTCCATAAATTACAGTGCTAAGGTGAATTCTGCCCCAGATTTCTTATTAAATGCGTAATATAGCCATTTTCTTTGCTATTGCCTCCTTTCTCCATATCATATTCTAATGAGAAGGTTCTGGCACAGAAGGAATCTGGCTGGTTAGAGAATGGTGCTGATGACATGCAAAACCTTGCTGTGGTCTAGTTCATAAAACGATGGCTGAGTCAAAGATATGGGGGTATCCTGGGGAGTCTTTTTCATTCAATCATGCACACTACTGAGAAAGAGGAAGGTTAATGCAGGAATCACAGCTCAGAGTTTGGAGTCCCCGCCCCTCTGGTGGATCCCAATCTGATTACCTATTACTCGAATAACAGAAGCTGGTGCTTGTGTGTTTCTGCGAGTCTTTGATGTTGTCTCTAAACAAACACACTTTTCATAATCATTATCATATAAGCAGCAGTATCTCTCATGAGCAATTGTGGAGGATTTTAACATTTTTTTCTTAATAATTTAAAACATCATAACTATATGAGCTTTTACACATTATTTGAATGTGAACAAGAATGGGATAAAGCAAGATTATTCCTAAAGAATTTTTGTTTGTTTTTTCATTTTTTCAATTTTACTAACTTGCATTATTAATGTGGAAGTAACAGGTATGTGCAATAATGCATGCAGTGGGCTTTGCTTTGTTCTCTCTTTTTAGAAACCATTGAGCTGCGTGGCTCCCTTCCAGTGTCACCTGACTGGCATGTGGCAGAGATGAAATGGAGAAGCAGCCAGGTATACTTCCTGTCACTCTCTCTCACCACAATGTGGTAACCTGGGAGGCTACATCAGGAGAGAGACACCAAACAAAACACACCAACCAGTCACAAGGCAATCACGCAATTGTATGAGCAGGTCCACTGCAGGAAAGGCTTTACAACTAAATCATGAATGGCTTCCTCTTTACATTTTGTTTGTACAATTCCATAGCACTTTCAAAATTTCTTCAACTCGTTTATGCTATGGTGTGTGTGTGTGTATGTGAGACTCTCAGTACATTTGTCCAACTTTTATGTTTTATTTATTCTGTATGAATTTTGAAGATAGCATGTTGATTTTTCAATTAAAGGAGATTTCATATTCTCTCATATACTTAACTATCAAATTAGTAAATTAAATATTATACCTGTTTAAATCTCCTGAGAATGGAAAAACATAAATTAATTTTTCTTTTGTTTATTACAATAACTTCTATGTTTTCTTCTGGTACTTTGAATAGGAGTGTTCCATGGGGAAATAGATCATGTTTATGAATTGATTGCACTAATTTATTAAATTCTCATAAGAACATAACTGTTATCTCTATCTTCAAATGTGCAAACCTAGGCTCAGAGAGCTGCGGAGTGTCTTCCCTAGTGACATGAGGGTGGCAGGTGCAGGGTCAGGCCTCACACACAGGCAGTCTACAGAGCCCGTGCTCCTCACTGCATGGTCTCCATTCCCACCAGACAAGGGGCCTCTCCACTCTTGGCAATGTGTGTCTCTGTTTCCATAGGAGATTGCCTGTCTCCAAGACTCAGTGTTTGTATTTGCCACCTTTACATAGGAGAAAACCCTGCGTGATGGAAAAAAAGTCTGAATTATTAGTAAGAATAATGTTTAATAATGATTGTAGTTATTTCTGAAATTTATCTGCTTTGTCAAATTGGGCAACAGCAATAGTCTGTTTTTTAAGTGTAAATAAATACGAATATTACTACTCAACTTCTTATAGATTTGTGAAGAAGAAGAAATTAATTTATATCTAGTAAAAATGCATTTTACATATTAAGCACTGTATTAACCCTGTACATTATTACTCCAAGTCTCTTCCTTCATCACCTGCTCTCCATCTATTTTCATGACCTTTGCACTTCTTATTATAACAATGCTGTAAAAAAAGAAAGGCCCACATTGTATGTACTCTGTGTGTGCACTTCATATATGCACATGTATGTGCATGTTGTGGTGTGTGTGTGATATGTATGTGGTATGCATACATCTCTGTGTGTTATGTGGTGTATGTGTTGTGCAAGTGTGTATGAATGTGTATGTATATGTTTCCACATACATTCTGAATTCTTCTAGGAGTTAACTGTGCTTATTTGGCAATTATCTCCAGTTTACTTTCTGCCTAAAGAAAGTTAAATTAACCCAAAAATATTTTAGTAAAATCACCACAGTGACTTTTTAATCTTCTTTTTATGTGATTTCTTCAACATCTTTTGGCCTCTTGTCAACTTCCGCTTCTGGAGTATTCTCTTCAATAGATTCAAAGACACAATGGTTAAGAGAGGGTTTCCCTTATTTCTGCTTGATTCTTTTTTTTAAGATTTTATATATTTATTTATTTGACAGGTAGAGTTGCAGACAATGAGAGAGTGAGATAGAGAAAGGTCTTCCTTCTGTTTGGTTCACTCCCCAAATGGCTGCAACGGACAGAGCTGCACCGATCCAAAGCCAGGACCCAGGTGCTTCTTCCTGGTCTCCCATGCGGATGCAGGGGCCCAAGCACTTGAGCCATCCTCCCCCACCCTCCCAGGCCACAGCAGAGAGCTGGACTGGAAGAGAAGCAATAGGGACTAGAACCAGCACTCATATGGGATATTGGCACCCCAGGCAAAGGATTAACCTAGTGTGCCACGGTGCGGGCCCCTCTGCTTGATTCTTGATTTTTTAAAATTTTTATTTAGTAAATATAAATTTTCAAAGTACAGTTAATGGATTGCAATGGCTCCCTCCCCCCCATAATTTCCCTCCCACTCACACCCCTCCCATCTCCCGCTCCCTCTCTTGATTTTCATTGTGGATTCATTTTCCTACTTGTCATTAAATTTCTTTAAAATGGGATCTTAAAGATTCTTATTTTATCAAGTGATTTTTATCAATCTGGTGATGGCTAGCTCATGCAAAGCTTCAATTACATTCCATCTACTGATAGATTGCAATGTTTTAAATCAAAAGACTAAAATTTAGTATGAGCTTCTAACACACATCTATGAACTCCACAGGTCTATTTTATACGTTATCTTGAAATTCTTAAAGTCAACTCAGTTCAATATATGTCTGCAATTTCTCATGGTCTTCTATATTTTTTTTTTGTCTCAGTGGAAACAGTGCCTGTAGTTTTGAAAAAAATAAATACACCTTTTCCTACACATAGCCATTCACTATCATTCCCTATATCTAATCAATTATCAAATTCTGCCTACTTTTTCTACTAAATATCTTTCAGATTCAGGAGGAAAATTGATGGGTATTTATGAATACAAATTATAACTCACATGCATCATATCCTGGCATAATAGATTAACAACAAAGCCACAGATAATTTGTTTATTTCCACCCATAGCCATGTAATTTCATATGGTCTCTCATTCTAACTCTGGGTTGTGATTTTATTTGATTATTGGGAATTTCCAAGTATCAGCCAAAGAGAAACCAAAGAACCTTTAGATAGTAAGGATTCCTTTTTCTTACTCTACCTTGAAATTCCTGTCACTGACATGAGAAAAAGCCTTGCCTAGGTCATGGTTGATGAATGACCCACAACCTGGTCTCCAATGGAGCACCAGCCAACAGAAATTAAGCTTTTAGATGTTGATCTTCCCAGTTGAATGGAAGCTGACTACACATATATGGGTAAGGCCAACTGATTGCAGTATAAATTGCTAATCCACAGAATATTGAGCTACATGAATGATGGCAATATTAAGCCTTTAAAATTTGGTATGGTTTGTTGTTCAAAAAAAGCTGTTATACATTCCTTCTACATTTTTTCCATTCTGCATATTCAAATACTTTTGGCAAAGCAGTCTGATCATATCATGTCTGTTTAATCTCTAAAAAGCTACAAATATATTAAGAAAAAAGACAAAAATAGACAAACGGTATTACATCAAGCAAAGACTCTGCACAGTGAAGAAAACACTCAACAAAATGAAGTGCCAAAAGACAGAATGCAAGAAAATACTTGCAAACTATGTTACTGATAAAGGATTAATATCCAGGATCTATAAAGAGCTCAAGAAACTCAACAACAACAAAATAAACAATTCAGTTAAGAAATGGGTAAAGGGCATTTTCCAAAGGATGAAATACAAATGGTCAACAGATACATATAAATATGCTCAAGATCACTAGTAATGAGGGAAATACAAATAAAAACCACAATGAGTTTTCACCTCACCACAGCTAGAATGGCTATCATACAGAAATCAAAAACAATAAATGCTGGTGTGGATATGGGGGAAAAGGTACACTAATCCATTGTTACTGGGAATGTAGACTAGTACAATCATTATGGAAGACAGGATGGAGATTCCTCAGAAATCTGAAACAGATCTACAATATGACCCAGATATATTACTCCTGAGAATTTACACAAACTAAATGAAATCAACATATGAAACAGTTATCTGTACTCCATGCTTATTGCAGCTCACTTTGCAATAGCTAAGATAAGAAATCAACCCAGATGTCCATTAACTGATGACTGGATAAAAATGTGGTATATATACACTACTAAATATTACTCAGCCATAAAAAAGAATGAAATTCTGTCTTTTGCAACTAAATGAATGCAGCTAGAAACCATTATGCTTAATTAAATAAATCAGTCTCAAATAGATAAATATCATATGTTCTCTCTAATAATGGCAAATAATATGGAATACAAAAAGTATAGGAATGAAATGGACATTTTGGGATATAATAGTCATTTTAGCCCTTGTTTATACTCCTGTGAGACTGTGTCTTCCTACTTTTTACTTGTTGAATATTATGATTAGTAGTGAATCAAGCCTGTGACTAGAGAGTGGATTTCAATTATGTCTTTGCAAGAACTGATGAAGAGAGTGGAGGGAGGGATGGGATTTGGTGGGAGAGCAGGAAGGTGAGGGAAGTGTGGTTGTCTTCTTGGAAATGTACCTATAGAATGCATGAAATCTATTCTCTTTTATTAATAATATTTTTTTAAAAATAAGTTCATTCCATCTCATTTAGTAAAAAAGTAACAGCATAGTCTGGCTTATAACAACACATCCAATGGAATGAACATGTTCTATTTGCTCTCTGAACAAAGCACAGTATGGTTCTTCTTTTGTGTAAGTTTCACACTCTCTATTTGATATGACATTTGCATAATATTTTTTGCTTAAAATAATGTCCTTCATAAAATTCTTACATATTTAGTTATTATATTTTTTGTATTTCATTTTAATGAGATTTTCCACAGAAATTTTATACTGATCTCTCAAGCAAGCATATCATAATAACCACTATATATCCTTTTAGTGCACTGTATGTCTCCTTTCAGAAGATATTCAAGTTGTTAGATTACATTTAATCAACTAACATCTCAGCTTTTTTCAGTAGAATGTGAACTATAGGAAGACAGTGACTTGGTCTTTCCCTTAACTTATTATTCCAAATGAAATAGTCTCTGGCACATAGCAGATGCTCAATAAATTTCTATGGTAGAAATAATTAATAAAAAATTAACAAACTTATTTGAAACATGATTAAAATAATATTATAAAATGTATTGCATGAGACTAGCAATGGTACACCCTAGGTTTTAGAACTGAGTAATGCTGTATCTATGTCATGAGAATACATAGTCAAAATTTAAGAAGTTTAAGAATCAATGGGGAAATAAATTAAAATGAAATGTCTTGATATTTTATCCCAGAGAGCATGAGAAAGAAATTTTGGAATATTGGCTATGAGCCTGCACTTTTAGGAAGCACCTAAAATAATTTAAATGTACCCTTTTCAATGAATATACTTTGAGAAGTATTATTGAGTTTTTCCTTCTCACTGTAAATAAATGAATGTTTTATCTATTCCACTTAGAATGTTTCTAGTTACCTATTGAAATGTGCTCAGGAAATATAAATTGATTTTAATATTGGTTCAAGTAAATCATAAATAGGAAAATAAGTATGTGCTGAAAATCATAATGAAAGAAACAAAAATATCTGCTACTCTTCAGTCACACAGCCTTTGCGATTGTTTTCTGTTTTAATTTATTTATTATATCCCTTCTCTTCCCCATTATTATTGTTAAGTGACAGTTAATTGTATGCTAAGAAAAAGAAACAAATCTTGTTCTAAGTCATGGGTTGTTATTTCTTAAAGGGCATACATAGGTTCATACAATCAAGTTTGAAAAAGTCTTTGGATCTTTTTCAGTACAACTGATAATTTGTGAGTAAATATCCTATAGAATTAACCATGATCAAGATGGATATCTCAGTTGGGAATGATTTAGGGCAAATTGATCACTCAAATGAAAGAAGATTCTTATTATTTTATTGGTACTGGGCATGCAGGTTTGGCACATTCACTGTACTTAAGGATCTCGGCATTTCTTAAGGTAAATGGCCGTGCATGTCACTTCTAAATAATAAATTGGGAAAAGAAAATCCAGTGTACTAAGTATTTTTTCTCTGGAGGCAGCCATCACAGAATTAAGATGGTAATAAGAATTGCTTGGGAACTCTTTAACATTTGATCATTTGATTCTTTCATATATTTTCCTTTCTGGTGATCTTATGTAGTGTAGCGGATCATATGATATTAAGAATGAAATGCCCAGGATATAGATAGTAAATTAAGTAACAGATGTTTATCACTTCCATATGCTCTTTACATAGATGCACTCAGAAGTCAAGAGTAGTCAAGCATATTGTTTTTATTATCGTGGCATTTTTGAAAACCCTTTCCTCAATGTAGTCACTTACTGAGATAGGCTTGGCTTCTTTGAACAATCTCTTTTGTCCTACAATAGTTGTCTCATTCATTCTGTTTGCTAATTGGATAAGACTGTATCTTAATGTTTTACATGCCTCCTTCCCTCTTGCCAACTAGAACTCCCTTTCCTCTTACAGTTAGTCTAAATTAAGCAGTAACAATCTCAAACAACTGCAAGTTGAAAAGGATATTGATGACTTCGAACAAAAGAATACTTTCCAAACAAGACTATGACACTTGTTATCAAAGATGAGACTCAACATACAATGACACTACCAGACACTCAGGGCATTTCTCTGCAATTGTATCTCCTTGCCAAGGGACTTATCTTTGGTGAGTTGGCAAATCTACGCCACAATGAAGCCAAGAAATAGACTGATGGTTGGGGATTTGAAGGTTAGAAGACAAGCCAACCTGTTAAGAGCTCCTAGCTTAAGATAATTCTCTACGATGGTGCAACAATTTCTGTACAGCCAGAGGGCTGTCATGAAAAATGAGCCCAAATACTTGTTAAGCTGAAGCATATAATAATGTTACCACGGCTGCCAACAAGCAAGGATCAGGTCTTACAAGTCTACATGGAAAGTGGAATTAAAAGAAAAGTTTATTTTGATGCAAAAAATTGTTGAAATCTATGCAGTTTCATAATATACATGTTTCTTGAAATTTTTAAATATCCTTGGCATGCAGTTTTCAAAAAAATTTTACCCTTGAATAAATTTCTTTTAATTCCATTTTCACAACCTTATTGAAGCATTCTCATATTATCAGCTCTTAACAATACTTCGGAATATAGACTACAATCAATCTAGTTGAGCATTATTTATTACCACAGATGAAAGTGGAAGCTAGCCAAAGGGAGTTTGTAAATTAAAGTTAAATAAAGCATTGATGAATTCCTCAGAAAGTTTGCTTATCCACTATCGTCTACTTGAGAATTTAGAAAATTATATTCCTTATCAAAGGAAGACAACGAGATTACTACAAGTTTATAATACCCAATTCTACGTTCTCTGTGTTTATTATTTGCATATTCTCACGTCTGTAGAAATGTGCATGTTTGTGTGTATTTGTCATGTACTGAGTTTTGGCATGGATACTGTGAAATTCTAGAAGTAAAAAGTCTTTGTTATATTCTTCCCCTTACTCTTAGCTTATAAAAATACATAATAATAAGAATACAATATCATAAGTTTTTTTTTATCATGAGGAAGTCACACATAGTAGGTAGAAAATGACAATTTTTCTTATCTGAATATTTCAATGAATCAATGCATACTTCCAGTGGAATTTTAAATTTTGCATATTTTAATTATCTATCCCCTTAGTTAGTTTGTAGAAAGTGTCACAAGATGGGATCATTTATGATGGTCCCTAATGTTTTGGAGCACTAAGTTTATACCCATAAATTCTCACCATGTTTATGCTTAGAATTACCCTCTGTTTAGCCATAATCTATCAGAAGGAGAGGAGGAGAGAGAGAGTGAAAGAGAGAGGGAGAGAGAGAGGGAAATGGGGAGATGAGGAAAGGAGGAGGGGAGTAGGGAGGAAGGAGGGGGAGGGAGATGGGGAGGGAAACAAATTTCCATAGATTGTTCACTCCCTTAATGCCTCTCAATGGCTAGCAGTAGAGGTAAATTCAGGAGAATTCCAAGTCCACAACATGAGTGGGAGGAACCCAACTACCTGAACCATTACCACTGCCTCTCACAGCTTGCTTTAGCAGGAAGCAAGAATCAGTAGTTGCAGCCTGGAGTTGAACCCAAGTACACTAATGTGGGATGTGGCTATACTGATACCTTAACCTCTACACCAAATGCTTGGCTATATCTCTCACCTTTATATTCAATGGTCATCATATATCATAAGACACAGTTTACTGAGACTTAATGCATATTTTTTCATGACCCTATGGTAAGAAATCTGACTTCCTGTCAAGCACTGTCACATATCTCAGCAAGATTTCTTGCCTGGATGCTGGTAGATGGTAGGAGAATCTTGGTTCAGACTCCTAATTGTCATGGGCCAATCTCCAGGGCTTATTCCAAGTGGGTAGTATTGCAATAGAGAGCCACGCTCCTGGCGAAGCAGAATCTGATATAACTGACAATAAACACGACTGACCTGTGCTTTTTAAGGAGATACTGTATCTTGCAAGACTGCTTGCTATGTAATCGTTGAAAAGACAGCCCAGAGCAAAAGCACAATGTCTCACTAAGGTACGTGGGAGAAACATAAGAGATCCAAGAGAACCACACTCCAGCACTTATTTTCTTTATTCTTACCTCAAAAAACATTGTTTGAGTTAGTTCACTTGTCATTTAAAAATTCTTATATTAGCTCCTATGTCAAAAATTTCTGAATATAAGTACAGAAAGTGGTTTTAATGAATGCTAGTTTCACGATGTTCTGAATAATAATACTGGAGCTGTTTTCAGTTTGCTAATATGTGGAAGATGTAACATATGTCAGAATGACATTCTTTTAATATTACAGTATAAGCTCTATGAGGCAGAGGACACTTAATAAACATAATCACATTGTGCTCTTACTTTTCAAAAAGTACATAAATTACTTGGAATCTTTCTAGAAGATTCTTTTGGAAAAATTATTTTTCCTCAGTTAATACTTAGCAAACATTCTATAGATATTTTACAAAAATACAGATTTTAATTTGAAAACTTCCAGTTTTACTAGCTGAACTTTCTTATCCATTGTTTTTAATGCTAGCATGCACCTAGATAAAAATGAATTCTCATCTCTCATTGGATCTGCTCAGTGTATTAAGAAAAAACTTGGCCGGTGCCGCAGCTCACTAGGCTAATCCTCCGCTTTGCGGCACCTGCACACCAGGTTCTAGTCCCCATCGGGGCGCCGGATTCTGTGCCGGTTGCCCTTCTTCCAGGCCAGCTCTCTGCTGTGGCCAGGGAGAGCAGTGGAGGATGGCCCAGGTGCTTGGGCCCTGCACCCCATGGGAGACCAGGAGAAGCACCTGGCTCCTGCCATTGGATCAGCGTGGTGCGCTGGCTGCAGCGGCCATTGGAGGGTGACCCAATGGCAAAGGAAGACCTTTCTCTCTGTCTCTCTCTCTCACTGTCCACTCTGCCTGTTAAAAAAGAAAAAAAAAGAAAAAAAAAGAAGAAGAAAAACAGAAAAAAAACTTGATGTGAAGATAGTTTTCAGAGTCAGAAATAAACTTCTGATTGTGAGTCCAATTCCAGCTTTTTAACTGGATGCATGTTTTCTGAATGCATCATTGAGGACTCTGAATTTGTGATGAAGTGGGAAAGATATTGGCCTTTTGCATGGTAGAGGACTGAAAAAATCTGGTGAATTTCTTTTATGTAAATCCACAACGTTATTTCTATAAGGCAATGCTGATGACATAGAATTATTCAAGAAGTATCTTAAAGCATCTTCAACCTGGCTCCACGTTTTCATGAGTCATTAAAGTATAAAACTTCTTATTGGGAAATATGATTCTTCCACTGAAAAACAAAAGCATAGAAAATAGCAGCTATTCTGAATAAAACTTTAGTGTTTAAACACTGGATGCACTATTTAACAGGGACATTAGGAAGGGAATGGAGCAAGAAGATCTTGCTATTGCTTTATTTAGAAAATATTTATTTAAAAGGTGTGAGATGAAGAAAGAGATATATATTTACTAGGAAGAAAAGAAGTTTGAGTTTCCGGTCTTCTCATCTGTCTTCCAGGATCTGCATCAGCAGGAAGCTGGAATCAGGAGACAGAGCCAGGGATAAAACCTACGCCCTTACTTACTCCTGCAGTTAAACAGACTAACATTCTCCTTGCTGTCATTGCAAAACTTGTTTTCACTTCCACCTGAATAAAACAAATAGAGAAAGGAAGAGGGCCTGGGTTGGTGTCACAGTGGGTTAAGCCCTGCTTGAGACACTGGCATTCTGTATCTGATTGCTGGTTCAAGTCCAGGCTACTCTTGCTTCTGATCTAGCTTCCTATTAATGAACCTGAGAAGGCAGTGCATGATGGTCCAAATATTTTGGCCCCTGTCACCCATGTGGGAGACTAGGATGGAATTCCTGGCTCATGGCTTCAGCCTGGCCCAGACTGGGTGGCTGAGGCCATTTGGAGAGTGAATCAGTGAATAGAGGATCTCTTCATCCATCTCTTTCTCTGTCACTCTGGCTTTAGAATTAATGAATGAATGAATTAATTACTTGTTTGAATTTTAAAATGAATGAAGGAAAGAAGAATTGTAATAAGGAAACATTGAAATAAAGAAGAAAAAAGAAGGGAGGAAAGATGGGAGGAATTAGTTCATCACAACCAGGGTTGTCAGGTAGACAAGTCGGCCCTCACAACTTGGTAATTAGCTTCCTGCCAACATGTGGAAGACCTGGGTTGATTTCCACTCCTGACTGCAGCCAAGTCCAGGATAGACCACTGCACAGAGTGAACCAGCAGATGGGAATGCTCACTCACTCTCAAATAAGTACTTGTGTTTTTTCTTATGAATTATTCAAGTTTACTTTATAAGGCTATATATTGCTACAACTTTATGAGGCTTTTGTCTGGATATGTGTACATAGTGTTCAGTTCTGGCTACATATGGCCTTTTAGGTGATCTTTAACTGTCTTGAACTTTACCTTTTATGGTTTCTCTTTCTTAATTTCAAAATGTTTCAGCACAAACACTGTTGCTGTATGTTTCCATGGCTAAAGAGCTTAATGTTTCAACTCTCATTAGAAACACCACAGTGTGGGCCAGCCCAGCGGCTCACTTGGTTAATCCTCCGCCTGCAGTGCTGGCATCCCATATGGGTGCTGGGTTCTAGTCCTGGTTGCTCCTCTTCCAGTCCAGCTCTCTGCTGTGGAATGCAGTGGAGGATGGCCCAAGTGCTTGGGACCCTGCACCTGCATGGGAGACCAGGAGGAAGCACCTGGCTCCTGACTTTGGATCAGCGCAGTGCTGGCAATGGTGGCCATTTTGGGAGTGAACCAATGGAAGGAAGACCTTTCTCTCTGTCTCTCTCTCTCACTGTCTAACTCTGCCTGTCAAATAAAAAAAAAGAAAAAGAAAGAAAAAGAAACACCACAGTGTGCTTGATATGTAACTGATACAGATGTCAAAGTGAAAATTCTTATTCTATAAAATTTTATTGTCTTGTCTTCATCCGATGCATTCCCAATTCTTTTCTCTAATCATTTAGACAGGTAACCAATGAGAGCAAGAAAGTTGAGTGATGTGCTTGCTGCCCCTTCAGGAGATCACTAATTCCATACCATAACTGCTCAAAGTTTACCTGTTCTTCACTCTAATTAGCTTTTCTTTTCTGGCCAAATTGCTCAGAGAACTGCACTAGCCCAAGGGTTTTCTTCCCTATATTAGACATTACAATATTATGGAAGAAATGTGACAACACAAACCACTGAATCTCAGCTCTAATTGGGAGTGAAGGAGGAGAATTTACCTTTCTCACAAGGTCCAATGATGTCATGAGTGCTGATTGGGGGGCTCGGGCTCCAGGGAGCTGCTTGCCTGGGTCTCCAAGTCTTCCAACAGAGGAATGGCCCACCAGGTCAAAAACCATAGGACGATTCTTGAACATGATCCTTGTTAAAAAGGTGTTCCCCTCTGTAGATTCCACTAGAGAAGACTTCCTGTGGGCACAGCCTTGACCCTTCCTGGTCCCTTTCACTCACTCTCCAAGGGCTTTCTCCAACCACACTGTCTCAAAATGTTTCAATCATTGATAATCCCTGGCTAGGCTCTTCTTTGAGAAAATGGACCTAAAGCAAAGATAATTATTTTTCTTCAACTAAAATATTTTTATCATAATCAATTGTCTTGATGCCATCTTAGTATTTTTACTTTATTTTGTTAGATTTGTTAAGCTAATCCTGCAAGGAAAAAAATCCATGCTTACAAAAATAAATTTATCTATATATTTATCTTTTTGAAAAGCAGAGAGACAGAGACAGAAAGTGGGAGGAGAGAGAGAGAGAGAGAGAGAGAGAGAGAGAGAGAGAGTCTACCATCTGATTATTCACTTCCCAAATGCCCACAACTACCCATGCTGGGCCAGGCCTCAGTCAGGAGCTGGAAACTCAATCTTGGACTCCCATGGGTAAGTAAGCAAATACTGAAGCCATCACCCTCTGCACCCCAGGGTGTAATTATCAGAAAGCTGGAACCAGGAGCAAAGCCAAGTCTAGAACCATGGCATACTGTTTCGGGATGCGGGTACCCCAAGTGTTGTCGTAATTGCTGAATCAGATGTCTGTCCCCCATACTTGTTTTGAGATCAATACAGAGATCGTGGATTAGGCAATGCTCAGTCTTGTTTAGCAATGGAGCTAAAAGATCTCTCTAGTTTAGAATTGTATTGACTTCTACATTTCTCCCTACTCTCTGCTGAGGATTGAACAGATAGGGAAGAACATAAGACAAGCTAAATCTCCTGAATTCAAGGTTATTCATCTTGCTTTGATTGAGGTAGGATTAATGTAGATACTTGGCTTAGAATTATCGTTTCTAACAGTAGCTCCAGGAATATAAATCTGTAATAAAAATGGAAAAGAAAAGGTACTCATTAGTTTAGTCTGTCTATATTTTAGTTACTACTCCAGTGATACACTTTTGGCAAGCTCTTTTCTTTTCCTTTTTTTGAAGTACAAATGTTACATATTTTTAGTAATTTGTTTTTATTATGTTAACTTTTTTGGCAGGCATACAGTCACCACTATTCATTTAACAGATAAAAAATTTATCTTAATTTAAAGAGAGTAGCTCGGAGAGGGGTCCTCTGGTACTTGTTTTCAGGAAACAATGCAAAAAAATGGAAGGAATTATTTTGAGAGATCAGTAAGATATTTCAATTAAACAAATTTAATAAACATAAAGCTTAGTGTAGTATAGGCGAGAAGGAATTGCCTGTGATGTGGTTACATTCCTATCCACTAATGTATATACACATGGTTTTCACTTCTTTAAAAGAATAGCGAATACACACACATACACATTTTACATTTTATGTGGCTATTTGGCCATATAAGTTATGGATGAGGAAATACATGTTGTCAAATAAAATAGTTTATGACTATATAAAGAGTAAATTTTATTGCCAATCTTAATTCCCAGTTTCATATCAGGAAAAGTGTTCAGATGCAAAATACAATTGAGTATAATATTGCTATAGAAATTATTTTTTATTTAGAAAAATTATTTAGAGGCAGCAAAAACATTTTGGTATCAATGATTTAGTAAGTAATTGCATTTCTCTGTTGATTGCTCATTAGATAGCATTATAATTTCACAATTTTATCAAAATATACATCTCTGTACAAGAAATCAAAAAGACTCAGAAAACTTATAGAAAGACCAGCTCTCTGTTTCCCAAAAATGCCATTAATAACATAGGAGATCTATATGGTCATGATGTGATTAAGTTCTGCTTTTTGAAAGGAAGCTAAGATTTGGTTATCCATTATTACAAATACTACCTCATGCGTTTTGAATATAAAAAAGAGCAGAGATTTTAAGATTTAAGAGCCTATATACCATGGGATATAGGGATGCTTCTCCTTGTTTACTTGTGTTCTAAACCACCTTTTGACCCTGTGAAACCAACCTGCATGGGTTCAGATGTAAGTTCCAGCAGCTACTACTTCTTCGGACTGGAGTGTGCTATTTAACCCAACATGTCTCCCTTTGTTTAACTGTTGTGAAATAGAAACACTGTTGATCTCACAGAGTGTTAAACAACTTACACTTGCTATGTTGCTGAGCCTACTTATTTGTGTAAGTTACCATTGTCCCCAACTACACATGTCCCTCTTGGCATGGTGGTTGTTTTTGGTTTGCCTTTTACATTTCATCAAATCACTTATTTCAAGTTTAAATACACTTGTCTGTGGTGTGATAAGGTGTCTGGCTCTCAGAATTGTGAAATAAAAACACATTTCCTTTTTATCGTTTAGAACACAGAGTACAAATACAGAGATGCAACCAAGAAT
The DNA here is from genome assembly GCF_051225735.1 of Oryctolagus cuniculus. NCBI lineage: Eukaryota > Metazoa > Chordata > Mammalia > Lagomorpha > Leporidae > Oryctolagus > Oryctolagus cuniculus. The sequence goes on along the minus strand of NC_142880.1, from coordinate 28,704,334 downwards.
TAAAACTATTACACCAGTGTTTTAAATCCATAAGCTGTACTTTGGAAATTTATATTCATTAAATAAAAGTTAAAAAAAAAAAAACATGTTATCTGGTCTCTCTCTCTCTCTCTTTTTTTTTTTAATGAAAGATCTCTGTGAGTGAGATCCCAGTGGAAAGAACGGGCCATTAAAGAAGGACGTACCTTTTTCTGAAGGGAGGAGAGAACTTCCACTTTGAGTAGGACCTTGTCTAAATAAGATCGGAGTTGGAGAACTCAAAAGGCTTCCAGAGCCTTGGCAACTCATGACAAGAGCCTACAGTGATTAATGACTCCATAAACAAAAGTGTCACTTGTTGAATCAACAACAGGAATCACTGTGCACTTACTCCCCATGTAGGATCTCTGTCCTTAATGTGTTGTACTATGTGAATCAATGGTGTAACTAGTAATCAAATGGTATTTTACACTTTGTGTTTCTGTGTGGGTGCAAACTATTGAAATCTTTACTTAATATATATTAAATTGATCTTCTGTATATAAATATGATTGAAAATGAATCTTGATGTGAATGGGATGGGAGAGGGAGCGGGAGATGGGAGGGTTGCAGGTGGGAGGGAAGTTATGGGGGGGGGGAAGCCACTGTAATCCAAAAGCTGTACTTTGGAAATTTATATTTATTAAATAAAAGTTTATAAATATGTTATCTGGTATATGAAATAAATGATTAAAATTGCTTTATAAGCCACAGAGTTTATATAAATTTATGATAAAATTACCCTTATACAGTTGACTATCTTCTACCCTAATAGTAAATTTAAAGATAGAAATTTTCAAATAAGAATATGAGACTTTTTATGATTGTGTAACTAACACACTAGTTGATACTATTTTATTTTTCATCTAATTCAAACAAATTATATTGTGTGTTTATTCATTAAACAATATAGAAAGAAGTCTAGATTTTAAGACTTACATTCTCAAGTGTAACAATGTGACAATGAAGATATGAAATAAAATTCTAGGTGCTGCTATGTGCTATAAAATAATAGAACTGGGCACTGTAATAAAGAATCATAGAGGTACCTTCCTGTTGCCTCCCTCTCCAGACCTGCAAACTTCAGTGAGAGCATGTTGCATTTACTGAGTGGTAAATTAACATCACAGTGTTTGAAGCCTCAGCATGCTCTTTAATTCTGTTCCAATTGCAGCCTTTCTGCCCTCCCTGGTGCAATCATGACAATAGAGCCAACTCACAAACCCAAGGCTGAGATGGTTTGTCAGCCTCCCACGATGTGTTCTTTGTCTCCTGTTGTTTGGAAGAGACCGGGCATCTCTTTTAGTATAAAAATGAAAGAAGGGAAAAGCAGAAATTGTACAAAGATGTAATCCTCAAACATTTTATATAGGTAATGCTGGACCATCTCCTGGCAGAATAAGAAAAGCGATCCTCACTTCAAATGTTCTAATTTCCTTAAAGTTCCATTCAATGTACTTTCTAAGACTCATCAGTAGTAGTAGAAAGTACTCTTTGAAAGAACCTGTTTGATAAGCTTTAAATGGATAGCAACACATTTATACTGATACTATAAAGGGGAAGAAATTGCTGCTACAAACGACATGAATGTTCTTAATCCAGCTACCATCCAATGAGTCACTTAGAGAATAAGAATGACTGGGAAATCCACAGCTTTGAGCTAATTGAGCACAGTCAAAAAAAAAAAAAAAATCCAAAAGAGAACCTCCTGATAAGGCATTAAACTATGTCAAAGAAACCAATAAGAGTTCAATTAAATGCAGGAACAAGGAAGCATTTGAATTTTAAAATCAAATGTCATGATCTATAATTTAAAAATAGATATTTGGTAGTGCTTAGTGATACTGAAGAGAAACTCTATAAAAAGTAAAGTGAGGAAGAATAGTTCCTTTGTTCCTTTCATATTGGGGCAGAGGTACCTAATCAGATTATCCCTTTAATAATAATAAATATGATTATATTTTCTGTAAATTCATTAATTGATAAAGGAGGAAACAGTCAAATTAGATGTAGTTCAGTTTCCTTAACTATACTTAAAATTTGGTCAAGGCTTTTCATTCTTGTACTTCAACAGTTGTGTCTTAAAGATACTGAATGACCATTTCTTGGTATTTACGTTATTCTTTGCATGTGGGGAACAAAACCTATAGTCCAGAGTTTAAGATGTGACTTCTACAACCCATGCTAAATATACAAAACATGAACTAGATTGCCGCTTGAAAATTATGATAGCTTCATATGACAATCTGGCTTTACATATGCATGTGATTATTTAAGCATAGAAATTTATAGGGTTTTGTGTTTCTTTTGTGTCTTCAGTGTTATCGTGACTTCAGTAACTTTACAAAATACTTGTAGGAATGATTGTCAGAAATCAATTACATTCAGCCTGCATTTCAGCATTCTTAGAAAATTTCAAAATTCTGAAATGTTGGCCCTTTTCTTAACATTAATAATATTTTATTTATGAATCATGCGTATGGGAAAAACTTGCTTTACTGTTTCTTCTGCCAGATTCCTGTTTGGAAATCAAACTCAGTACCATATGGTAAGTAGTTTTTCATGGGAAGCAGTCTTTGGGCTTGTTTTCTATTTGTTCAGGTAGCAGGAAAGCCACCAGGGAAATTACCAAAAATGCCATGAAAGCAGGATATGTTCTAACTCTGTGACTTTACCAGATTATCTTTCAGTAAAATGTACTCAGATAGAATTTTAAGGACACCGCGCTTTGCTTGAGAAGTAAGTCACTTAATGCTTACCATGGCACAAATATCCTTGTCTACTGTTTCACATGCAAGTTATCTTAAGAAACAAAAATGAAGTACAATCTTCATGCAAAATGCACTCGAGAAAGCTTTCACTGAAGGTATTCTCAGGGAGAAAATTGAATTTAGGGTTGTAAAGAAACTGTGCTTTGAATTGCTTTTAATGAAGTTGGAAAATGAAAGTGAGCAAATAGCTACATCCAGTGTTGATTAAAAACAGTATTCCAGGTTCACCATTGTTCGTTTAGCCTCATTTTTATAATTCCTCTCCTGCACAGTGACACTATGTATACAAATATATATGCAACATAATGGATACAGTCTTCCATCAGAACAATGTTAACAGAGTAAGCTCAGAATTGGCCACTTTTCCTTTAGTAAAATTCACAAAAGAATTTTTTTGGATGAACATCCAGTAATTCCTTTTTAATTTTCATGTTTAAAATGTTGAAATTTTAACAAAGGAAAATATAAGGTTTATTGTTTTGTTTGGGCACACAGCAAGATTGGAGTTACCACAGCACATGATTTTAGAAATATGGCTAGAGCTTTCTATCAACTAAGTTTATGCATCATAGGACATTGTATCCCATCAATCTAGGTCATTCCACATTAAAAGCAAATTTTTAGAAACTACATTAAATTTGGTCCTTGTATATTGGAATCATTTTAATGTAATAAGGTTTGCATTGTAACCTGGTGCCAGATACACGTGCTGGGACTAGGCTAGGCGCTGGACTCCCTGCCTGGTTCCAATACAACAAAACCATGAAGAGCAGTGACAGGTGATAAGATGTTCCAGAGAAGTCAGAAAATATTAAATGAAATTATTGAAAATGAATGCTCTATGCATTGGAAATAAGTTGCAATGAGTTGTAGCTTTGATCAAGGGATGCAGAGAATTCAGACTTGAAAAATTCATACTCATTCAAGTATTCTGTAAACTAACAGAAATAATCACCTGTTATTTGTGGATCACCAAAGGAACCTGACTCACATATCCCCCAGGAAGGAGAAAAAACAATACTTTGTTCACATTTGTTACCCAACTTTAATAGAAGATTCATTAGCTGTTACCCAGCTAATAGAGGATTCATTTTCACAAAATTTATACTACCTTTAATTATTCATCTTTAGATATTTTATATAACTATAAAAGTACATATTGGTCATATTTTTCCAGGTCAGCATCAATTCAATGATTATTTCAGAGACAAGTGTTTTGGTGCAGAAGGAGAAGCTTCCCATTAGGATGCCCACATCCCATGTCAGAGTGCCAGTTCCCTTTCTTGCACCTGCTCTTCAAATCCAGCTATCTGCTAGTGCCTGCTGGGCTCACATACTCTGGCCTCTGTCACCCACATGGGAGACTTTCATGGAGTCTGGGCTCATGGACTTAACCTGAACTGGTCAGAGTTGCTGTGGGCATTTGATTAATGAACCATCAGATAACGGAGTCTCTCTCTCTCTCTCTCTCTCTCTCTCTCTCTCACAATGCTGGCCCTCAACAAATATTTTTATGAAAGCAACCCGAAATTTGTGAACACCAAGGGAATTTTTTAAAAAAGTGCATGCATCATAAGTTTTCCTATCTTTTCAGTTTCTTTCCTATTTGTACATTAAAGGATGTTCTGAATACTCATTGAAGATTCACATCATTCTATAACAAAGCATAAAGATCAATGTTAAAATTATTGACTGTTGTGTGCATGCATGTGTGCATGAAATATTTAACAGAAAATTACTAAATTTATGCCATTAATGGCAGGCAACAGACAGCACTATAAAAGCATAAATCCACCTCGGATTCACGACATAGTTTTCTAGGAGAGGAAAAAAATGAGGTAGTGGGAAAAATCAGGTATTTTATAATAGAGTTATATTAACAGCACCAAAGTACCCTTTATACCAAGGGGAAAATACTCACATGCATTGTGGTAGGAATGAATGACATAAAAGTATCTAATCATGGCATAGATAATACAAAATAAATTCATTTCAGTTGATTTAATTGACTCGCTACATTGTGTGATCAAAAATGCATTTAATATTATTTATATTTAGAATTTATAATTAGTTAAAAACAGTTACCAATGTTAACGATAAAATATCTAGATGTCTTAAAGCATAAATTTTGCTGTGAAGAATTTGAAAACTAAGGTCTTGACTCATTCCTCCCATTTTAGGCAATAATTGGTGAGGCAATTGCAGATGTGTGAAAAAAATCTAAATATGCCACTAGGATAAAAAGATTCTTTCTACTGTTTAGATGTAAAAATCAACTAAAGTTTCATTAAACTCTTGCTTGCAAAAATGAAAAAAATCAACATTCAATATTTTGAATCTGATATACACATAGTGTTAGCATATTACATAATATTGCTAAAGATTTTCTGGGGTAAATATCTTCTTATCTTGTGAGTCCATGCCAAATGTTTGGGTTCATAGGAGAAATCAGCAAGTCCTTGTTACCATCCCCAGTATGAGCAGAAATAACTGGACACAAAATATAGATCAACGAGTAATTTGTCAGTCACCAGAAATGAAAAAGGTGACTTAGTGTTGATTAGGTAAATCATATAATCCTTTCTTAAAATATGAAATCATTAATTTCACCTTAGCCATAGGGGCATAAACATTCAAGACACTATGTGTATCCCTAAGACTATGGATAATACCAAGTGTGGTACATAATTTATATTCTTTTCTCTATATATGTGTCTATGACCAAGTTCAACTTATAAATTAGGCGCAGATTAATAACAGGTAACAGTTAAACAGAACAATGATAGCAACATAATACAACAAAAGTCATGTGGATGTGTTGCATTTTCAACTAAAGGAAGAACTGTAGCTTTCTATTTTAAGGTTTATTTATTTATTTGAAAGGTAGAATTACAGAGAGAGAGCAAGAGTGAGAGTGAGAGCGAGATCAAGAGAGAGAGAGAGAATCTTCCATCTACTGGTTCATTCCCCAAATGGCTGCAATGACCAGGGCTGGAGCAAACCAAAACCAGGAGCCAGGAGCCAGGAGCTTCATCCAGTTCTCCCATGTAGTTGCAGGGACCCAAGCACTCTGGCCAATTTCTACTGCTTTCTGATGTGCATTAACAAGGGAGCAACCAGGACTCAAACCTGTGGGGAGCAACTCGGACTAGACTAAGTTACTGGAATTAAGACTTATTCTATGCATCTGCTCTCCCACAATATGGCGCTGAGAAGGGAGTAAACAACTTCTACGCAGCTGCCTCTCGCCAACTTGAGTGATGACCTGCACGAGCTGATCCTGCTCCTGATTGGAGGAGAGCAGCGTACTTGGCGTGTGGGTAGCAGAGTTGGGATTGGTAGAAGAGGACTATAAAGGAGGAGAGAGACAACATGCACCAGGAACATCTAAGGGGAACATCCGGGTAACATCTGAGCAGCCCCCGAGAGAGCCGGCCGGTGGTGTGCCACTCCCCTGCGGAAGTGGGGAAAGTGGCAGGGGGAGCCGCCCTTCCACGGAGGTGGAAGGATCGGCAGCCAACCCGGGAAGGACCAGCAGCAAACCTGGGAAGGGCCAAGCAGACAAAAGAACAGCACAGGGTCCTGTGTCATTCCTCCGCGAAGAGGGGGAGCGACAAAACCGACACCCATATGGATGCCAGCGCTTAGAGATTCTTTACCTACCATGCTACAGTGCTGGCCCCAGCACTATAGGTTTCATGTGCTTTGTTTGAATTGCCAGCATCATTACTCTTGTGCTTGGGGGTCATCTATCTTTTTTTCTTTTTTGTTTCACTCAACAGGTTGACAGAGGGAAAGAGAGACCCACAGAGAGCTTCCATCTGCTGGTTCATTCCCTAAATGGGCACAACAGTCAAGATGCGGCCAATCTGAAATAGGAAGCTGGGAACTTAGCTCATATATCCTATGTGGATGGCAAGAACCCAGTTACTTGATTCATCACCTGCTAACTTCCAGGATCTGCCTTGTCAGGAAGTTGTTATCAGGAGCCAGAAGTCAAACCCCATGCAGTCCAATATGAGATCGTAGAGTCTTCTTAACTCATGTTTTAACCACTACAGCAGGCACCTGTGGGGCCATTATTCAGTTAAATAAAGGTTACTTGAATACAGATTTTTGAGTAAAGGTTACAGTGATACTGTAACAATCATCTGAATACTGAGTCAGCTGCCAAGTTACTAACAGGAGGATAGCATATACAGTGTGGATACGCTTATAATCCAACATAAGATTTCATCCTGCTTCTCAGAAAGGCACACAATTTCGAATTGATTAATTGTACCTTTCTGGAATTTTCAGTGTAGTTTCAGGACTGACATTACCTGTGGATAACTGAAGTAAATTGCAAGCAAAATCATGCATGAAAGGGGCCAGCTCCATTATTATCCAATTAACAATAACAATTTTATTCATTATATTTAACAACTACTTTTTGTTTTTCACAAAAATTAACCTAGAATGGTGCTGAATTCCAATATTGTGTTGAAACACATCATGTTGTCCTCATTCACAATGTTCTTCTAAATGTTCTGGTGGGAAATAAAAGGCAATAATATGGTTTATGCCTGGTATATTATTAAAATCAGAGTCTTTCTAAATAATATGTTCTCTCTTTCACATTCACTTTATTGGACTTGATCATTAAGGCCATTTTTTTTCTTTGCTTTAAGTCTAACTGCTACTTCGAATACAGTGTGCTGATATACATGGAAAGAATGCTAGAAAGGGCAATGGATTTTCCCAGCCAGAAGTTTAACTCACAGAATGGCTATGATGCAGACTTGCAGTTGGCCTGGGTTTTTAAAAATATGTTCTTTAAAGTATAAAGGAATTTTACCTGATCTTATTTATTCACAATGGTGTCAGTGTTCTGGTAGGACGTATATCCTTTAATTGTTCTGGATAATTATTTCATGTGGAAATAAACCTTGAACAAAAGCAAGGACAGAGAAGATATTAATGTATTATTGTTTAATATTATAGGCTTACTAAATGGTCATATGACAATGACATTTTTAACTAACTTTAATGTATAATTTTCCAGGAAAAAACTATTTCCAGAAGCAATTTTGTTCATACTGACGTTGCACTTAAACAAGTCTATTTGTTATTATCCTATCTTAAATTATCTTTTTTTAATGCCTTAAAGAATTGTAAGTTTGTGGATTCAAAAGGCTTCCATAGCATAGGTAGCTCATGACAAGAGCCTTGAGTGATCACTGACATGTATAAGAGTGTTAACTGTTAATCATGCACTAACTTCCCATGCAGGGCCTCTGTCCTCAGAGTTGTATTATAATTATGTCTAAGTGGTTGCAAAAGATGTATCATTCTTGGGTGCTTCTTTAAAGTTAATTAAGTTTCTTTAAAAAAAAGTGAAATTAACTTCAAGATGAAATGACTTTGCACAGCCCTTGTCTTTACTGTTGAGGAACAGTTTTTTTTTTTTTTTTTTTTTTTTTTTAGGTACAAATTGTTGTATACTTTACTTAGTGTAGAGATGGTGTTCTGTGTATAAAGTTACTCAAAAATGGATCTTTGTGGACAATGGGAGAGGGAGGAGGAGGAGGGGTGGGAGTGTGGGTGGGAGGGTGGGTATGGTGGGAAGAATAACTACATTCCTGAAGTTGTACTCATGAAATGCATGAAGTTTGTGTTCCTTAAAGAAAACATCTCTTAGGGAAAAATAAAGAATTGTTTTGAATAGTTGGAGGCAATATTGTATCTACTTAAGAGAAATTTCAGTAGTAAATCAGAGGTTTTTAAATTCTGCCTACCAATTGACCCTGTTTTCTCTATTAATACGTGAAAATAACAATTTTACATATCTCATATAATTTTTAAAGGTTTAAATGTGAGAATGAATTCAAATAACATAATTATGTCAGTTTTCCATGAATAGCCTATATTATCTTAGTACTTTTACCATTATGTTTTAAATTACATATATAAATATTTTAAATAAAATGTTGCTACAATGTTAATGGTTGTAAAAACATTAATTAGAATATCAAAACTGATATTCTCTCTTTCATCATCTGCCCATTCTGTTTATAATTTTTGTGTGTATTCACCTAATATAAAAAGTGACACATATATTTTTTGTATATATTTTGTATATATTATTCTATTTCATTTATTTTGTTAAGAGTCATGTTTATTTATATGTAAAATATTTTATATGTAAAAGGTTTATATGTAAAAGGTTTATTTATATGTAAAAGGCTTATTTATTTATATGTAATATTTATATGTAAAAGGTTTCACATGGAGTGGTCATTTATATGTAAAAGGTTTCACAAGGAGTGGTCATTCTTACTCCAAGAACAAAAAACAACCTAGAGAAAACACAAAATTATGGTTTTGTGAAACTCATTATAAAATTGATTACACAAACACAAAACCAAAAATGACTGTGTTCCAGAATGCTCTGAGGTTTGCACAGGTGAAAACAAATTTAGTCATTGTTATCACTGATAGACCTGCACAGAAAGATGACTTCCTAAAGAACGTGCAGGAAGAGACATTCACTCTATTTAAGAAACAGGTAAGAACGGCAGGTGCTCTGTTGTGGAAGAACAAGTTGTGGAGCATCCTACTGAATGTGATCATTTCTGGTTCTTCATTGCAAATGGTGGTGACGGAGGAGGAAGGAGTGCTGAGAGAAATACATGAATTATTGCTCCAAGTCTTTAGTTGTAAACAGGCTGTGGTCAGGGGAAAAAAAAAGAAAGAAACTATGAGCACCTTGGACTTTATAGAAAATAGAGACAGTGTCAAGAGAATTAAGATATACTTCTAAAGAATAAGAGAATTCAGGCAAAAACAAACACACAAACAAAAACAAAACCAGAGGAAGGAGATGATGCTGATGCTGGGAGTACGGTGAGTTAGCCACCAATGCTGAGAACCCATTAGGAATGCTATTTCGAGTCCCAGCTGCTCCACTTCTGATCCAGCTGCCAGCTGATTTGCCCTGGAAAGCAGCAGGAAAGAAACCAGTGAATGGAAGATCTCTGTCTCTCCATTTCTCTCTCATTTTGCCTTTTGAAAACAATTTTTAAAATGTGAAAACAGCCACAGAAAGCCAAAACTACCCTCCCAATACCTGGCAGTGGAGTGGTAAAAAAATCACAAGATTTAATAGACATTTGAAAGCTGGAGATTGAAGTATTAAACCAGGCAACTCTTTGGTCTCTCACCAGTGTTTGCTGAATGATCATGGTTCTATCCTCCAAATACTTCAAAACAATTCTGACCCAAAGTATATAAGGCTGCAATAAATCTCAGGTTTGCTATATTATTTTATATTAATCTTTTACTATAAAATCAAAAATTCTGAAATATACACACTCAGACATCAAAAAACTGTGAGTTCAAGAGGAAATGATCAATAGAAGCAGTGAGATTTCCCAGAGATGGTTCAAATGATAGACTTACCAGACAGGAACTTTAAACCATGTATGTATCAACAATGAAATTGTGTACTTAAAAAGCTGGAAAACACACGTGAAGACAGGGGTGGATATATTAAAAGAATAGAGGTGAGCTAAATAAAATACTAGAATACGGGCTGTTGTTGGGTGCAGAGTGTTAAGCCAGTGCCTGCAATGCTGGTATCCCACACAAGTGCCAGTTCAAATTCTGGCTGCTCTATGTCTCATCATGCTTCTGTGAAAAGCAGTGAAAGATGATCAGAGTGACTGGGCCCCTTCCACCTGCATGGGAGACCTGGATGGAGTTCCAGATTCCCAGTTTCTGCCTTGCCCAATCCTAGCCATTGTAGCGATTTGGGGGAATGAACCAGCATATGGACATTTCTATCTGTGTTTCTCTCTCTTTCTCTTCATATCTCTCTCTCTCTCTCTCTCTCTCTCTCTCTCTTTTCTTCTCTGTGTGTGTAACTCTGCTTCTCAAGTAAATAAATAAATCTTTAGAAAATATGCAGAGACAAAAAATAAATCAAAGCAGAAGAGATCATCTGTCAGACCTACGTTCAAGATAGACCTAGGTAAATAAAATGTTGGGTAATATTAAGCTTTTTAACATATAACAATTTCAGCCTCAGAGGGAGAGAAGTAAAATCTGTATTTTGTAAATAATATGTTGTAAATAATATATTTCAAAAAGAAAATGGTTTATAACTTTCCAAAATTGATTAAGAACAAAAGTGGATCCAATAAACTCAATGACTTTCAATTAAGGTTAATAAAGGGAAAGCATACCTTAGTGTGTAATTGTCAAAATAATGAAGACTAAAGAAACAGAAAACATCTTAAATACAAAGATAAATTTTGCCATATTATTACCAACAATACCAGAAATAAGATGAGAAAGAAGACAATCAGTGACAATGTTAAATAGCTAAAAGGCGGCCGGCGCCGCGGCTCACTAGGCTAATTCTCTGCCTTGCGGCGCCGGCATACCGGGTTCTAGTCCCGGTCGGGGCACCGGATTCTGTCCCGGTTGCCCCTCTTCCAGGCCAGCTCTCTGCTGTGGCCCGGGAGTGCAGTGGAGGATGGCTCAAATTCTTGGGCCCTGCACCCCATGGGAGACCAGGATAGGTACCTGGCTTCTGCCATCGGATCAGCGCAGTGCACCAGCTGTGGCGGCCATTGGAGATGAACCAACGGCAAAGGAAAACCTTTCTCTCTTTCTCTCTCTCTCTCTCTCTCTCTCTCACTGTCCACTCTGCCTGTCAAAAAAATAATAAATAAATTTTTAAAAATTAAAAAAACATAGCTAAAAGGAAGAAAACACAATGAATAAAATTGTTATAACTTTGGAAAATGAAAAGTACACAATTCACAAAACATCAAAATTTTTAAACTCTTGAAAACATTATCAGGTAAAGAATATTTTAAAAATTAAGTTAAAGAATATTAAGTAAGGGGTCAACATTGTGGCACAGCAGATTAAGCAGCCATCTGGATGCAGCTTCCCATATGGGCACCAGTTTGTATCCTGGCTGCTCCAATTCTGATCCAGTTCTCTGCTAATGGTCTGGAGAAATCAGCAGTGTTTGGGCCCCTGCGTCCACATGGGAGACCTAGAAGAAACTCCTGGCTCCTGTCTTCGGTCCCACCTTGCCCTGGCTGTTGCAGCCATTTGGTGAGTGAATCAATGGATAATGGATGGAAGTTCCCTCTCGCTCGCTCTCTCTCTCCTCACTCCCTCCACCCCCCTTCTCTCCCTCCCTCTCTTTTTATCTATCTGTATCTCTCCCTTTCAAATAAATAAATATATAATTATCTAAAAGAGAATATTAAGTAAAGAATTGCTGAATAAATCAAGCAATATACCATATTCATGGATTGGAAATTCAATATTTTAAGATGTTAGTTTTACTAAAATTGACTATTGTTGAAATGCAATCCCTCATTACTTTCCAGCAGGTTTTATTGAAAAAAATAAGAAAACTGATTATGGGTTTACATAACAACTTAAAGAAACCAGATAAGGCAAATGATTTTGTAGAAGAAAAAAAAAATTGGGGGACATACATTACCAGATTTCAATATTTGGTATAATGCTATAGTAGCCATAACCTCTGATGTTCACAGGGAACTATCACTTAACTAAACAAAACACAGTCTAAAAATAAACATTTTTATGGTCTCTTAATTTTTAATCAAGGTAGCAATTCCATCTGGTTGGGGAATGGAAAACTTCAAGAAAAATTGTTAGAAAAATTGAACTACTGTATGAAGAAGATAACTTCAACATTTTTCTCACTCCACACACACATTGAATTTGAGATAGACTGTAGACTGAAACATACATGACATGCAGTTCCACAAAGTTTTAGGTAAATAGCTTTTTAAAAGTGTCTACATGATTTTAGTATCAGCAAAGATTTTTTTTAAAAGATTTATTTTATTTATTTGAAAGACAGAGTTACACAGAGAGAGGTAGAGATAGAGAGAGAAAGGTCTTCCATCTGCTGCTTCACTCCCCAGATAGCCTCAACAGCCAGAGCTGTACTAATCTGAAGCCAGGAGCCAGGAGTTTCTTCTGGGTCTCCAACATGGGTGCAGGGGCCCAAGTACTTGGGCCATCTTCTACTGCTTTCCCAGGCCGTTGGCAGAGAGCTGGTTGGGAAGAGGAGCAACCAGCAATAGAACTAATGCCCAATGGGATGCTGGCACTTCATGCCAGGGCTTTAACATGCTGTGCCATAGCACTGGCCCCAGCAAAGATTTCTTTAATAGGACTCAAAGAGTATTTAGTAATAAGAACAGCAGAACAGAGATTGGACTTCAGCAAGACTTAAATGTTTGCTCCCTAAAATATACCATTAGACAATGAATAGAAAGGCTACAAGATTCAAGACATTCTTATGACAAAAAGCATGTAGCTAAGATATATATTTGAAACCCAGTTATACAAACAATAAAAAAATAGGCAACCCATCACATGTGGTCAAACAGTTTAATCAACTCTACATATCAACAGGTGCCAATATTCTCATACTTCAGGGAAACTGAAGTTAAAATATTAATAATATACCACTTTATATGCAGTATTTCAGATAAAACATTAATAGTTTATGTTGAAAGCACCAAATGTTGGTATGGATTTATAGCAACTGGAACTCTTATACAATGCTGGTGAGTAAGTAAACTCGCGAGTTTAGAATAGTGTGTGGTGGTTTCCAGTTAAACATATATCAAGCCTATGATTAAGGAATTGCATTAATATTCACTTGTCAACATCAGCAATTAAAAACATATACATAGAAAGATTCATATGTAAGTCTTAATAGCAACCTTATGCATAATAGCTTATACTGGAAACATACGTGTTTATCAAGAGAAAATGAAGTATATTCATAGAATCAAATAATATTCAACATCAAGAAAGTAAATATAAAGAACTACTGATTTATGTACATGATGACTTCCCAAATACACTCTATTTTGTGAATGTACCCAGACTGAAAAAAACACATACAATATAATTTTATTTACCTCAATGACAAGAACAGCCAAAACTATCTGTAATGTTAGAAATAAGAACGAGTTTGGAGGCTGGTGCCGTGGCATAGCTGGTAAAGCCACAACCTACAGTGCCAGCAACTCATAAGGGTCCCGGTTCGAGTCCCAGCTGCTCCACTTCTAAAGCAGCTCTCTGCTATGGCCTGGGAAAGCTATAGAAGATGGCACAAGTCCTTGGGCCCCTGCACCCATGCGAAGACCTGGAAATAGCTCCAGGCTCCTGGATTCAGATCCGCCCAGCTCCAATCATTGTGGCCATTTGAGGAGTGAGCCTCTCTCTCTTTTTCTCTCTATCTTTCTCTCTACTTTTTTCTGTAACTCTGCCTTTCAAATAAATAATGAAATCTTAAAATAAAAATAGGAACAAGTTTAATTTGAAGGTAGAGAGAAGGACTTGATTAGAGAGCTGGTAAGGGAACTCTCAGTGATGGAAGTTACTGCATCTTTATTTGAGTGGTGGCTAAACAGCTATGTTTAACTGCTAAACTTCTTCAAACTTCATATATTATTTCTATGCTTTTATTTATTTGAGGAGAGAGAGCGAGAGTGAGAACAAGAGTGAGAGCAAGAGAGAGCAAGAGAGAGAGAAAGAGAGAGAGAGAAAGAGAGAGATACTGCCCCTGCCACACCCACTGTGCACCTTCTGCAGCAGCCAAGGATGCAGAAGTCAGGACCCAGGAACTGGGAACTTAACCCAGGTCTCCCATGTGGGTGGCAGGAATCCAATCACTTGAATCATCACTGCAGCCTCTCAGGATCTGCATTAGCAGGAAGCTTGAATCATGAACCGAAGCTGTAAATTGATTCCAAGCACTACAATGTGGGACATAGAAATCATAACTGGTATCTGAATGTTAGGGAAAACAACTGTCCCATTTCTGTGTTATTTGTTGTTAATGACACAAAAGCAAATACATATATTACATTTTACATATGCTGTTTTAAACATAATTCATGCAATGTCTTCACTTTTTAAATTTTGTCCTGTATAAACAATTTAATCTCAACTATGAAACAGATTTTTTCCTCTAAGTCTCACAGTAGCATTAATGTTTTAAATTGTCTTAATCACCTCTAGTCTTAATTGTTGGAAGGAACAGTAGAGATATGAGTAACAGAACAATGGCCAATTCTTATCTCTATGAGTTAAAAAAAGAACAATCTCAGCTGCAATGATAAAATGTGTCCCTTACAGAATTTTTGCTCCCATTTGATTGCCTTTTGCATTAATATTTCTAATAACACATTTATCAATATTTTATGTAATTTATGTTGTATATGCTAAGGAAAAATGACAGTTTATGAAGGTTGTTGGGATTTTTATTTAGTCAGACATGAGTTTAACTTATTCTCAACTTTTACATGGGAAATGATTAAGACAAACAGAGCACCTCAAGGGAAAGCACTTATTTGTTCATTAAACACACAACTATCGATCACCTGTGCTCTCTAGGCCTTGGGAAACGCGAATTTCCCCAAGGATGAAAGAACACAATTTTAAAAATGAAAAGATAAAGTGTTTTTGAAGCTTTCATGTATTTCTCTTTTTGTTTGCATTTTTAATTTTGTAGATTAAACTGAGGAAGAAGAATAATGAGTAAATTATAGAAGCAGAAAGAGGAAACAGAATCTAAACTACACAGAGAGATTTGGAAAACAAACCTCAAGCTAGCGGTTGAGAATGTTAAACAGATTGGCATATTAGTAATATGAACTCTCCATAAAAATGTTTCCATCTCAATCTCTTTCTCTCGAAAGAGGAAGGAAAACTACATAGCGTATATGAGACTTTGTGATGAGAATACATCTCTTTAATAGTCATCCAACCTATGAATCAAGACTTTCTAAGTGAGACATTAATGAAAGGTTTTATTCTTCAATATGATATCTAAGAACACATAATATTTTCCAACTGAATACTTCCCAAGTAAATACCATGTTATAATTCTTATGCAATGTTAGGACAATAATTACTAAATAGCATTATTAATATCTGTGAATAATAAAGTATTTTTTGAAAATCATGTTTAACATTTAAAGAATATTATTTTGGTAAATTCATATTTTCTAATATTAATGAATATATTTTAGTATCAATGTAATTTTGAGAGTACGTCTACCTCACTCAAGAGCCATTATAACCAGGTCATTTGGTCAAAACTTTGTCTTGATGTGTATCACTTATTAAATCAAGTTTCCATATTCACTAATTGGTTAAATGGATACTGATTGACCTAGGAAATTATAATTGGAAAGAGTTTTAATTTTTCATGACTGTAAAGAAATACTTATGCCTGTAATTTGTGTCTCCAAAAAAATTGTGTTATTACACACACACACACTTATTGATGCACTGTTTGAGTATATCTTTTTAAAATATTTTATTTGTATATTTATTTATTTGAAAGGGAATAAGTGATAGATTTGGGTCTCCCACATGGGTGCAGGGACCCAAGTACTTGAACCATCTTCTGCTGCTTTCCCAAGTGCATTAGCAGGGAGCTGGGTCAGATTTGGAGCAGCCTGAACCTGAACCAGTGCCCACAGTGGATGCTGGTATTGCAGCTGCAGCTTTACTTGCTGTGCCACAATGATCATTTTCTAAATTAGAAATTGTCGCTCCCCCTCTTCGTGGAGGAACGACACAGGACCCTGCGTTGTTCTTTTGTCTGCTCGGCCCTCCCCGGGTTTACTGCTGGTTCTTCCCGGGTTGGCTACCGACCCTTCCACCTCCGTGGAAGGGCGGTTCCCCCTGCCACTTTCCCCACTTCCGCAGGGGAGCGGCACACCACCGGCCGGCTCTCTCGGGGGCTGCACAGGTGTTCCTTCAGATAGATGTTCCCCTTAGATGTTCCTGGTGCATGTTGTCTCTCTCCTCCTTTATAGTCCTCTTCCACCAATCCCAACTCGGCTGCCCACACGCCGAGTACGCTGCTCTCCTCCAATCAGGAGCAGGATCAGCTCCTGGAGGTCATCACTCAAGTTGGCAAGAGGCAGCTGCATAGAAGCTGTTTTCTCCTCTCCCAGCGCCATATTGTGGGAGAGCAGATGCATAGAATAAGTCTTAATTCCAGTAACTCAGTCCAGTCCGGGTTGCTCCCCACAGAAATCATTTCAATTATTAGTAATTCATAGTTACTATGAAGATAGTACTATTTTCAATAGTATACTTTTCAATGATGTATAGATAAATTCTAATTTGTATTGATAGTATGCACATGCCAACATTTAGGAGACAAATTTGGGTTTAGTTGAAGGAGGAGGTTTTAAAATTCTTGGGGATGCTCAATGGAACAGATTTCTCATGCCAGGCTTTGAAATTCAACATTCTGGGTGCTAGATGAAGCCTCCATGAGCTTTTTCACAGAGGATTCCTTGACCACATGGCTTCCCAATGTGAGCTATTCCTGTCACATGATGTAGACATGGTGATTCTGTGTGATACAAGCAGTTAAGTTAATATGTGTTTAGAAATACAATTAACATGTGACTATAATTTCAAAGATGACATTTATAGAATTAAGCTAAAATACATGGTGATTACAAGCTTTACTGTACTTAAACGCAAATTTCAATAATATCTAATTTCCTAAATGTAACTTCATTTTTCTATTTTCTGAAAGAAATTGGAAAATGGCTTTAGAGTATTGAATTTGTGGTGTTGCTAAATTCTAAGATCATGTGAAGATTTGTTAGCTGCCGAATCTTCCTTCCTTAATGCTTTGTCTTGTTTTTTAAGTGGAGATATTGACTTTATTCTTCACATACTTAGCCTAATCAGCTCTCTACTCTTCTTCAGAACAGATATTCCTTAAACAGAAGTTTATTTCATTTGATGATATTTCAAAAAGTCTTAAACTTTTTTCCAAATGTTTTCTTTTTCTTTTAAATTAATTACATGAATTGCTTTTTTTAAAATTTTTTTAAATTTATTTTTGACAGGCAGAGTGGACAGTGAGAGAGAGACAGAGGGAAAGGTCTTCCTTTGCCATTGGTTCACCCTCCAGTGGCCACCGCGGCCGGCGCGCTGTGGCCGGCATACCACGCTGATCCGAAGGCAGGAGCCAGGTACTTATCCTGGTCTCCCATGGGGTGCAGGGCCCAAACACTTGGGCCATCCTCCACTGCACTCCCTGGCCACAGCAGAGAGCTGGCCTGGAAGAGGGGCAACCAGGACACAATCCGGCGCCCCGACCAGGACTAGAACCCAGTGTGCCGGCGCTGCAAGGCGGAGGATTAGCCTAGTGAGCCGCGACGCCAGCTCCAAATGTTTTCTTGTTTTGAAAAATTTCTAATTCTACTGGATTTATAAAGGGATAATTTTATATCATTCATGACCCCAATGGGATGTTGTATTTCCAAAGTTCTCATATCAATCAACTGACTGAAAAGTATCCCCATAGCAATCAATTCAACATTCAAAGACACAAAGCAGAAACAATATTGTTCAGTTTTAAAATCCCATTGGTAAATACTGGCAGAGCTTTTTATGGTATGGGATAATTAAATCATCTTGGAAAGTCTTTATGAATCCAGATCTGTAAGAGAGAAACAACAATGATGGCCAACTATTTTAAACTTGCATTGTTTTAAAAAATGATGGATGACACAGATAAAAATATTGGCAGGCCTCAAGATTACAAATACATTTTGTTCACAGAGTTCAATTTTCTACTGATTCTTTATAGCTCAGAACATATACTTCAGTTGGAATAATATTACTAATTTTTTTTCAGTTCTCAGCTTAGACCTTCAATGTCCAAAAACTCTAATTTAGTCAAAACAAAATGCTAATACTGCTGGCCTGAATTTTGAATACTAGGCTGAAAGGAAAAGGAAAAATCAAAGGAGGAAAGCAGATATCCCCTATTTTCCTGAGGATAGTAAAACGTTAAACACAGTTGTGGAGTTCATCGTTGCCAATGTCACTATTTTTATTTGTATCTTTTATTTATTTATTTATTTATTTGATAGGCAGAGTTGACAGTGAGAGAGAGAGAGACAGAGAGAAAGGTCTTCCTTTAGAGTTGGTTCACCCTCCAATGGCCACTGCGGCCGGCACACTGCGCCGATCCAAAGCCGGGAGCCAGGTGCTTCTCCTGGTCTCCCATGCGGGTGCAGGGCTCAAGCACTTGGGCCATCCTCCACTGCTATCCCAGGCCACAGCAGAGAGCTGGCCTGGAAGAGGGGCAACCGGGACAGAATCCGGCGCCCCGACCGGGACTAGAACGCCATGTGCCGGCGCCACAAGGTGGAGGATTAGCCTATTGAGCCACAGTGCCGGCCTTTATTGGTATCTATTCTTCTCCCCATTTCTACTTTTTTATTCTTTTTTATTCTGCTTTTTAAATTCTTCTCCTCTTTTCTACTTTTCTTCCTTCAAAATACTTAGAACTTATTCTTCTGTCAGCTGCGACTTCCCCAGTCCCCTGGTTTAGCCATTCCACCCACTTGCCCCTAAGTCACTTTTCTACATGGTCAAAACTCCTCTTAACTGAACGATGTTGATCTAACTATGATTTTGCAAGATGTAATATGAATTAAATTTTCACATTAATAAATAATGATTTCCCTTAAAATCCCTAAAGATTTTTAAAGGTTATCGTTTTAAAATGTACAGTGATCTATCTCACAGCTAATTTTTCCAAAAATTGATTCCTTAATTTATATCCATTGAGGCTGATGATTTCTCAGTTACTTTGTTTATAAATAGTATTTTTTTTATTCCAGTGTCTATTGTTCTTCCATCTCTGAATTAATAAGATCACCGAAGTCTTACCTTGTTTCTCTTCTGCAATATCTTCCGTGATTGTAGGGCTCAGCTTGGGAGACATGTCAGGTGGTCAGGAGCAGAAGGGCTGGGAAGAAGGCTACAGCAGAGGCGGCACCAGCAGGTAATCCAAAGACTTCTGCATTTGTAAGGTGATGAATCAGGATTATCCAGAGATGCAAGTTGTATGTGAGTCTCTGGCAAGGAGAGAGTGAGAGCGAGAGCGAGAGTGAGAGAGAAAGAGAGAGGGAGAGAGGGAGAGAGGGAGAGAAAGAGAGAGGCAGACAGGGGGAGAGGGAGAGAGGGGGAGAGAAAAAGAGGTGGGGGGGGGAAGAGAGAGAGAGAGAGAGAGAAAGAGAGAGAGGAATGGCAGGAAAATCTGGTACAACCTGGCAGACTGTCTGTTTCTCAAGAATTGTGGCAATGTCTTAGTGTTCTTGGGATAGACACAGTGCCTGTTGCAGAGCAGAACCTCACCTGTCTTGGCCAGTGAGTTGGATCCCAGCTTACTGACCTCGTGGACATTATTGGCAAGGCAGTTACCCTATTTGTGCCCCAGCTTAGTTGCCTTCCTAAGAGTGCTGTGTTAGTTGATTAGGGAAAGGAGATAATTTGGCAAATGTGTATGGCACAGATCCTAGCACCTAATGCTGGGTGCCCCTCACCAGGTCACTAGTATAAATCTAGGCGTTCAGGATGGAGATGGAGCTGTAGGGTGATTCAAATGGCTTTATGAAGGCATCCTGTGGGCATTTAGAGAGCAGTACACTATTTAGGACTTTTCTTCTGGAGCTGCAATGCAGCATTTTTTTTAAAGAAGAATTTATTTATTTATTTATTTATTTGAAATTCATAATTGGGGAGATAGAGAGATAGAGAGAGAGAGAAGAAATTGGTGAATGTGAGGAGAGGGGCAGACACCTCTGATATCTACAGGGCAAACAAGACAACTGTAAAATAAGGAAGAGTTGATGTTGTAGCTGCATGCTGAAGCCTATTTGGAGCCTGAATTCTCCCTCCCTTGGGGGCCCTTGCTTTCATCTGATTGGAGGAAGACCATACATGTAATGGAAGTCAATCAGCTTTACTCAATGTGGCTGGTTTAAATGTTCACTGTGGGGCTGGCATTATGGCATAGCGGGTAAAGATTCTGCCTGCGATGCCAGCATCCCATATGGTCATTGGTTTGAGCCCTGGCTGCTCCTCTTTAGATCCTGCTCCCTATTACTGTGTCTGGGAAAGCAGGGAGGATAGCCCAAATACTTGGACCACTGCACCCATATGGCACACTCAGAAGAAGCTCCTGGCTTCTGGCTTTGCTCTGTTCCAGCTCCAGCTGTTGTAACTATTTGGCAGATAGAAGGTCTCTCTCTATTTCTCCCTCTGTCTCTCTCTATAAATTCTGCCTTTCAAATAAAACAATGAATCTTAAAAAAAATGGGCAGTTCAACTCATCTAAAAATAGTTTCAGGGCTGATGTTCTAGCTAAGCCACTGCCTGCAATCCAGGTATCCTATATTGGATCACAGGTTCCAGTCTAGGTTGCTCTTTTTCCAGTTGAGTTCCCTGCTAATGCACCTGGGAAAGCAACAGAAGATAGTTTCCCTCTTACCCATGTGGGAGACATGGATGGAGTTCTAGGATACTGGCTACAGTATGGCCCAAGCTATATTTATTTAAAAGGCAGAGCGACAGAGGGAGAGGAAGAGACAGATCTTCCGTACACTGAATCAGTTTCCAAATGGCTACACCATCAGGGCTGGATCAGGCCAAAACCAGGAAGCAAGAACTCTATCCAGGTTTCCTACCTAGAGGACAGGGATCCAAGCACTTGAGCAATCATCTGTTGGTTCCTGAGTGTTAGCAGGCAGCTGGATCAGAAACTGAGTAGCTGGAACTCTGGTATAGGATGCGGGCATCCCAATCTGCTGTGCCACACTGTCCCATACAAAGCACTTTCTCAGTAACATCTAGACTGGTATTTCACCACAGATCAGGGTATTGTGGGCTAGCCACAGTAGACACACACAAGATTAATTCACACAGACAGGAAGTACCAGAGTTGTAAACTTGAAGTTTTGAGATTAAATACATTTTCAAATAAATATAATTGTTCTTACTTTAAGGAAAAATATTATCACTGCACGAGAGTGTTGATAATGTTAAATGCTATAAAGAAAAAATAGGAGACAGAAAATTAACTATTCACACTTTTAAATTTAGTAACAGTTATTTGTAATAATATATGATACATATTTTAATGTAATAGGTTGTGATACTTAATGATCACACACTTTCATCTAATTTGATAAAGATTTTGCATATCATTCCCTTTAAATATACTCATTCATGGAATATATATATTCACATAATTTTTAGAGCTTAAAAATAGTCCTCAAACAGTATTGTGAAGTGGCTTCATCCAAAGAGATGAGTACAGTGTAGAGCAGGTTTATAGTTTGTTAACTGGATAAAATTAGGAGAATTATATACATTTTCACTTTCCAAAAAAAAAAATAAATGAACAAAACTTCCACAATGTAAGACCTACATACCCTCCTTATTTGGCAGACAATTAAATAGAAGATAAACTTTCTTTATCTCATATAGATACTGATTTCACCATTACATCATTTCTTTGTCAACAATAAAAGGCAATATTTTGAGGGATTAAAAACATATAGATTTTTGAAACATAAATATGTAAAAAACATTGTTCCTAAGTATTTTAATACATTCAAACACTTACGTAATGCTAAAATAAATAGTGAATTTTTGTTTAATGAAGTTCCTTTCTTTAACACATTATAATAAGAAAAGATGCTGATTTTTAGATGAAATACTTTTATTTCTTTATCTATGGCTCTGTAAATCACTTCTTCATGGTTATTATAATGCTGAGCAATGATAAAGTCATATATACACATAATGAATACAAATGAAAGGTAATAGCTAAATAATGTGTGCCACATAGTTCTATGAAACACTAATTTAGAAATTTCCAGCAACCAAGGAGAATATCAATGAGAAATAACCTAGAGCGAGAAAGAATCAGTTTGATGAATTGGGCTATATTAAAGAAGTTCCAAGACTTTTTCTTTTTTCAACTCTAGCAATAAAATAGACAAAACTTTCATGTGAGAAAGTAATATTTTACTCTAGGAAAAATGAAAACTTCGAACCTTTTCCTTAAGGGAAGAACTTTGCATTTAAACCATTGGCTCTTTAGAGACGTTTTCAGGATGAAAAAAAGAATCAAAAGATTCATTTTACTCGGAGCATTAAAAAAGATGAAACACATGGGGCTTCCGGTATTTCTCTCATTTAAGTTCAGTGTCATGATGGCTTGATAGGGGCCTGAACATTCATTTAAAAAGATATGCCAAGTAATTAAAAATATTGCAGGTAAGTTGAATATTTGACCTATTTGCTTATTTTAAGCTCTGCCTGGGGATCACTCCGATTCCATACTGTAGGCTGTTCCACAGAAGTTATAGGCTATGCATATATTTCAGCATGATGAATGTTGGTATTAAAAGGCTACAGTGTGTCCCATCTGAGGCAGTACTGTATATCAATGCAGAAACTTACTCTGAGATTGAGGTTTACTGCAGCTCTCTCTAAGGAATCCAGAGAAGTCATGCTCTAATATATGAATATTCAAAAGGAACAACATATAAATGTGTCCTGCTTTCATGCATCTCTCTAACACAGCATTATAATACATACTGTAAAATAATGTATTTTTGTTTTGATAGCAACATTTGCTCGGTTTTATGCTGCAATGTGCTGTCTCTTTTATTCCTTTACATATTCATTTATTCAGTGCATAATTATTGAGTAGCAATTGTGTTTCTAGGAACTTTAAATCCTAACACACAACTATGAGAAAAATAAAAAAGAATTATCAATCACTGTTTTAGTGATGGGAGATAGAAAAATAACAAAATAAATATATACAAAAGAGTCATCCAAAAGCTTTATTTGTTGGACATTGTATTTAGTAGAATATTAATCCTGTGATTATAAAGTGAATTGAAACTATGCTATTGTAAACATTAAAAGAAGAAAAGGAAGGAAGGAAGGAGGAGGGAGGGAAGTATTGTGTTCTTAGAAATGTATCTTTGGAATAACTAAAATCTGTTCTCTTTGTATGAATAAAAATATATAAGACCTACAAAACAAAGTTCATGGAAAACTCCTATTTTTTTTTAATTCCATCTGCCACAAACTTTTTGAATACACTTACGTGATTGACAATGAATGATGGGAAGTGGGTGAGAATTGCATTGATCAGCTTCAAGTCATTATAATGAAATACCTGACATGGTTTCTGCATAAAGAAATGGTTTGTTTAGGTGAAAGGTAGGGGTCTTGCTTCATGCTTCTGCATGTGGAAATCCAATTTTCCCAGCACCATTTATTGAATAGACTGTCCTTACTCCAGGGATTGGTTTTAGATCCCTGATCAAATATAAGTTGGCTGTAGATGTTTGGATTGATTTCTGGTGTTTCTATTCTGTTCCATTGGTCTACCCATCTGTTTCTGTACCAGTACCATGCTGTTTGGATTACAACTGCCCTGTAGTATGTCCTGAAATCTGGTATTGTGATGCCTCCAGCTTTGTTTTTGTTGTACAAGATTGCTTTAGCTATTTGAGGTTTCTCAAATTTGGAGAGTTAAGGGCCTAGGGCTGGCATCAGTTCAATTCTGGTGTAGGATCCCTCTCTCAGATGTGTCACATCAAGACAGATAACAGATAGAAGACTTGTCATATCTCGAATCATGAGCAGGGGGACAATGTGTGGAGACAAACTCAGGCTCTTTTTTTAAATTTTTTTTATGTTTGAAATTAAAACATCACTGGATAACTTGGATTTTATTTGTAAATCTGTCAATTCTACAGTTCAATGCATCTTTCCTTGCTTACTGTTGGTGAGAAAGTTCATCTTATTCCAGATGCAGATGTCTTCTCCTTCTTCCCATTTGTAACTCCCTAGAAGCAACATATATTTGGATGAGCCCTGGGAGCTGAAGAATTTGCTGTCACTCACCAGTAGTCTATGCTTTCCTTCAGTGACCGAAATTTCAGTGGGAAGTGGGCATGGTTTTTTGTCTTTCTCTATAAATCACATCCTCTGTCCTGTACCACCAAGACAGGTTTTATCTGGTTTTATACCTTGTCTCTCCAATCCTTCTTGTAAGCACCTTGAGAGGGTTCTACATTCCCCTTGGGTTTGAGGATCCTAACTTTCCCAAACTGTCACCCTGTCTCACACTTGACCTTTAACAATTATTTAATATTTTACTGATTTTTCTTACTTCCCTATGGAAATACACTCAATTTCCATCAGGCTGAAATGCTTTTCATGTCATAATTCCTAGTAGTGACATATCACACTTTCAAGTTAAGAATACTTGGTCATCTTGTGACCTCTTATCTAATAGGTTCAACAAAATTTTTGATTTCATAGATTATTTAGCTTTTTTTTCATTGTTAGAGTGGAAGTAATATTCTCCACTCGATCTTGGCCAAAAGGCCAAGAAACAATGGAAGCGGTATTCTCTTGAAGCCTTTACATGGTGAGTGGAATAAGACCCTTAGAAGCTTACTAAACTTTGATTCATTCTCAAATTACAAATTCTTTTGTTTTCTAATGAAGAAGACTAGAGAGGTCCAAGGCACTGCAGCTCAATAGGCTAATCCCCTGCCTGTGGCGCCAGCACCCTGGGTTCCAGTCCTCATTGGGGCACTGGATTCTGTCTCGGTTACTCCTCTTCCAGTCCAGCTCTCTGCTGTGGCCTGGGAGTGCAGTGGAGGATGACCCAAGTCCTTGGGAAACCAGGACTGCACCCGCATGGGAAACCAGGAGAAGCACCTGGCTCTTGGCTTTGGATCAGTGTGGTGCACCGGCCACAGCGGCCATTGGGGGTGAAACAATGGAAAAGGAAGACCTTTCTCTCTGTCTCTCTCTCTCTCACTGTCCACTCTGCCAGTCAAAAAAAGAAAGAAAGAAAGAAAGAAAGAAAGAAAGAAAGAAAGAAAGAAAGAAAGAAAAGAAAAGAAAAAAAGAAAGAGACAAGAAGACTAGAAGAAGAAAAATGTTGATTTCATCATAACCATCAAAAACAAACAGAAAAAAAATGTCAATAAAGAGAGTAGATATTTAGAAAATTAAAATTTAGGAAAATGGGCAAATAAAAACCTTACTCCTTAAGTCAATGCCTTGCAGGAGTAAGCCTTGAAGCCAGGATTACCCATAGTGAGGAGGAGTTGGTACAATACAAGGCCATCCCTCAGATTTTCTCCTCTGCCTATCCTTGGTTGTGCTTCTGTGTGTCCTCCGGGTAACAGCACAGCACATGGCCGTCACCAGATGCCTCCCACTCTCCAGGGCCTAAATAAACTTTGCACTGTTAATAGTCACCCAATCTGTCATATTTTATCATAACAACAGAAGATAGACTAAGATACTAAGAACTGAGAGAAATGGGCTTTTTGTGTGAGATTTCATATTTTTCAGCCCTAGGGATTATTCTGTATGGAATGCTTGCTGCAGCTGATGGCTCAGAGGCCTTCATCTCCCCTGGTGGTCCTGATTTTATTTCTAGGAATGTCTGTAGGCTCTCTTAGAAACTCCTTCTTAAATAGAGTCTGTGCCTCATAGCTCTCTCTGTCATAAGCCACTGTTACCTTGTTAGAGTCCCGTCAGCATGGTTACTAGATATTGGGGGGAAAAAGTATTCTGTAATTTTATGATTCAATGGT
Source organism: Oryctolagus cuniculus (assembly GCF_051225735.1). NCBI lineage: Eukaryota > Metazoa > Chordata > Mammalia > Lagomorpha > Leporidae > Oryctolagus > Oryctolagus cuniculus. The sequence continues at coordinate 28,678,008 of NC_142880.1, read as the reverse complement.
CACTTGTTGCTTAAACTTGAGTCTTTGGCTCTGATGTTTAGAAACATTTCTTAACTTTTTTTTTAAACCCCTATTTGAGGTCCATGGCTACAAGGGTGCTGGAGTTGTTAAATTCTTCTGTTAGGTCATCAGAAGACATTTTTCCTTGATTACAATTTGTTACAAACACAATTCTCTGAGTACATTTGAAAAATGCATATGCTTTACCCCCATCCCCCAGGCCACTGGAATCAGGAGGTGTTTTTAATTTGTTTGTTTGCCTGTTTCTTAGTCTTTACCATGAGGCCTCGCTGGACTCCTGGAAGGAGGCTCCAGAGTGGGACACCTCTTTCAAAATTGGTTACTCAGAAGTTCTAACACTCCAGCATATGTACTCAGCCAACAGTCATTTGTTAGTTACTATTTACCAGTTGCTACTTGTTACTGGCTCCAGTTGCTTCCGTAACTGTATCTCTGATTTTCAGAGTAGCAGTTGCCTTTGTTTGTTCAATACTCTAATGAATCCATTTAGAGATACTCATTATCCCTTTGTTCCATTTCTTGCTTTGTGAATGAGAGTTGTGACTTCCAAGTATCCATCAAGACAGAAGGTGTGCCTTCTAGAGGCTTGGATTCCTTATGCTTGCAGTTGAAATGCTTATTCTATAAAACACAGAGCACAATATGTATCTGCTTATAACATAATGTGTGACAGTTACCACACACCTCAATGAACTGCAGCATACAAGAGTACTTCAAAAAGTCTGTGGAAAGTGGAATGAAAGCATGCTTACTTTATTAAAAGCAGTTTTTGAGATCCATGCATTTGGGGAGGGCTTCAAAAGGTTCATAGGCAGTGAAAAGAGAATACATGGATTTCAAAAACTTTGCACCTAGAGAAACTTATCATTTAATTTATTTTCCCAAACTTTTTGAAGTTCCCTCATATATGGATGGGGCCTTGTCACTATCTCCTTATTCCATGATGACCAGGTCCTAAAGCTGACTCTTTCTTTTTATTTCAACTTGTGTATCTTTCACAGCAAGCATTTGTAGGAGAAAACTCTAATCATGCATGGATGTAAATGTGTAAGTACCAATCATTTAATCTTGATTTTTTTTTCTGTTCAGTAGTAGTTTCAGATGTTTTGTTTTAGATATCCTTTTAGGATAAAGCAATTCAAGCTGTCAGTATTAAATGAAATTTTGATTGACATAATGTCCACCATTAACTTTTTTTTTTCTTTTTGGCATTTCACTTTACTATGTGGATTCAGCAGTGTTTCAAAATTATGCCTTTTTTCTTTACTTGATCTTTCCCTCTGTTTGGACCAAATCTCCCTTCACAGATAAGATTTCAGAAGAGTTTCCCCAGAGACTTATTTTGAACTACCAAAGCTGCCATCAGCTCCAGATTTAGCATTTTTAATAAACTTCCTGGGGCAGAGGATGAATTTCCTTGGGTCTTGTTTTTCTTGCATGTAGAACAATAATGCTCAATTGAGGATGGATCATCATGTGCCTGCTGTCTCCACTGACTGCTTATAAATAAGTACATACAAGTTCAGGGAAGGGAGAAAAGTCCAGGCAAAATCAAACTATTCCCAGACCTTAAAATCTGTTGCTAAATAAAAACAGAAACTAATACATATAAATGTGAAGACAATTACTTTTACCACATTAAAGCAATGACATTAAAGAAACATATGTCTACTGAGACAGTCTACAGCCAAATAGTTTGAATTAAATTGCTGTATGCTTATTGATCCTTATCTAAAATTCATCTGAACAGAGAAGTTCCACTATCTTGGTTGAAACTGTGTGGTTCACACGGTGACCTGAAGTTTGGGGCTATAGCATTTGCAGAGTCACTGGGATCAGTAAATCAACTTTCAATAGTTCATCAGCAACATAATGGAAAGTAAGTCTAAGAAAACATTAAGTAGTTATTCCCACTTTGATTAAATCTATGCATATTAAAATCCAGAGTCTAATTATTTTACAGTTTATCATGCTATTATTTTGTGAGATTACTGAGCTTCAAGTGTGGACCCATGGAAGACTGTTGCAAGGAAAGGAGGCACTAGGTGGAGAGCCCACTCAGAACCAGAAACAGCTCTAAGAAATATTGGCAAAGGACACATTGATTGAGGGCACCCCTTGTTAAAATTACACTTCTCATGGTTTCTAATAATTTGTTTTTATGATAAAACAGGACATTTTTTTTTGTTCTGGCATGGAGTATCCAGCCACAGTGCCACAAGAGAAACACAAACCAGTGCTGTGGTCAGGCTCTTCCTAAAGAGAATGGGTGGTGATCTTATCTCACATGTGTCATGTTGTAAAGTCTTAGTTAGGGGATCCAGAATATGTATTGTCCAAATTGAATATGTTTGAGTATAAAAGAGCACTTCATGAACGTGGGATTATTTCAGGATAACCTAGAGATATTAGATAAAGCATTTATCAGATTTCAAATTTACAGGTGATACAACATTTTCTTCTACCAAAATACAAGTATCGGGGCGGGTGCAGTGGTGTAGCGGGTAAAGCTGCCACCTGTAGTGCCGGCATCCTGGCTGCTCTACTTCCTATCCAGCTCTCTGCTATGGCCTGGGAAAGCAGTAGAAGGTGACCCAAGCCCTTGGGCCCCTGTACCCACATGTGAGACCCGGAAGAAGCTCCTGGCTCCTGGCTTCCCTTCTGTGCAGCTCCGGACATTGCAGAGTGAACCAGCGGATGGAAGACCTCTCTTTTTCTCTCTCTGCATAACTCTGACTTTCAAGTAAAATAAATAAACAAATCTTAAAAAAATCAAGTTACCAAAATTTTCCCTGCCAGAATGTACACATCAGTAAAATGGTAACTATGAGATATGGGATTGTATTTAAATCTGCACTTAAATGCATTTTCCTTTGCTGCTCTTTGTATTGAACATGGTTGCCTTCTTACTTTGACTTCAAGAAGTGTTTCATGTCTATTTATTTTTAAATATCTCATAGTTACCATTTTACTGATGTGTACATTCTGGCAGGGTTTGCATGAACTTCTGTTGTAGGAGGTGAGGATTGTAGTCTCACCATTCTTGATGTCCTTCCAGTCCCACTGGCAAACGCAGGTGCCACAGGCATTGGCCAAAAAAAAATGCCAGTCATATCCCATTAAAATCTGGATTCTGAGTACCTTGGTGAATGTGATATAAAATGGCCAATGGTATTAAGAGTCATGTCATCAGTGAGCATTAGGAGGTCCCTATCTCTAAAGATCTTGATGAAAACTGAGTTTTTGCAGAAAATGAAAAGAAGCTCCAACCTCAGTCAGGAAAATAAACCAGAAGTCATTTATTCTTCCTGAATTGAAGTTTTTAAAATGAATTTTTGTCCCCCCATGACTATGTCCTCAAATACCACCACCGTTGCCACCATATTCCTACATAACATCATCTCAGTTAAGAAAATCACAACTTTCCTCTACATAGTAAGTCTTGACATCCAAGCTGTATATTAGCTTTAAGTATTTTCTTACAGGAACATCATACTCTCCAGTAGAATGCAGTTACGTTGATATAATTTGTAGGCTTAATTATAGATCATCCTTAATCCCCCAAACACTAAAATTCCAAAAAGAACATATTTTTCCTTCAAACACATTTTCTAAATCTAGGGGATGATTAAAAAAAAAAAAGAACTACTTATATTGGAAGTAAGGAATCATGGATTTTCACACCTTAAAAAGGCATTTATTTTAAAATATAAAATCACCTTCTGTGCTACTTTGTTAAAATTGTTTTCACAATGGGATACCGACTTTCTGCAGTAATATCATTCACAATGTTCTGGTGCTGTGAAGAATATTTAATTACGTGATTATCTCTCATGAAGTGTGTCGTTAATTGTCTTTACATCAAATGTAAATGATTTTGAACAATAAAACTGAGTGAATAATGTTCTGGCTGTGAGCAACAGATGTCATGTGGATTTTGATTTCTTAGTCATTTATAAATATTTCTTTTCAAGTCTAGGGGAGCAATTAGTTAAGATTATAGATTAATAGCCTTCTAAATCTAGGTCTAAGAATGTAAAGTTGTGAGGATCAAAGAATTGAAAAATACCATCTAGGAAATATTTGTGTGTTAAATTCATGGTATTCAAAATACCAAAATATAATTTTTCAAAATGCATATCCTAGTTATAATTCTCTAAATTTGGGTTCCTCTTGTATGTGAACCCATGTCTTCCCCTGTCTTTTCATCACTGTCTCCTGTGCTCTTTTGCACGCAAAAGATAATTTAACTGAAGGTATTGGAAGACTCAGAAAAATTAGATAACTTCACAGGTTCCTGAGAATTTTCTTTGTCTGACAGCACTGATTTCCCTTTTTTTCTTGACTACAGAAGAATTTTCTTAGTGATAACTGCTCATCCACCCTCTCAACCCACCTCACTTGCAATTCTGGAACCAAGAAGAGTGGGTGGTGTGACAAGATCCTTCCAATAAGAACATTGCAGCTATTGGAGTATTTTAGCTGAGGGTGGATTAATTTTATTTAAAGTTGATTACTGATAACTTGCAGAACTTTTGCTTTATTAGTGATAAAATTCTTGAAACTTTTGCTTGAGAAGAAAAAAAGTTAAGAACATATTATGCACAAAATATGCCACTCTGATGAGTTAACTATTTTAAGTACAATGCACCTGAAAAAACTGTAGATGCAAAATCACTGTATCTTAAAGACAGAGGTAAAATTCCCATGTGAACTGTGTCTTGCCTATACCAGAAGGAAAATGCCATTCCTAGCATTAAGGGAAGGAAGATGTGACTCAGGGGATTTTATCTAAATAAACCTTGTTAGACCAGTCCTTATTTTCCTAGATATTTCACTACCAAACTAACTCCTCTAACCCAACTCCCTTTGATTTGTCCCATTTTTATAATTGACTAGTTGCTCAATGCACTGTGCTAGTGTGATTTACTCTACTGGTATCTTTGGATTGGAATTCCCTTATAAAAACTCCCGGGCCACATAAAAATTGCATTAAAGAAATCTGTGTGCTTTTGTTCTGCTGCGCTTTCTTCTGTGAGCATTACTGTCAGACCCAGTAAAGAGCCTTGAGAGGGGAGAGGTCACATCGTGCCTTGCCTACCATGACTGGGAGAGGAGCTATTAGGTGATGAAAAAGCTTGGTGCTCAGGGAGTCACCAAGACCAGTCCCTTTACTTAGATGAGAAACTGAAACAGAGCTGTAGGGTACAGAGAGCTGAACACGGATGAAGTCATTTGAGGGACACATCCTCCCTGGATTCGCTCCCTGACTTGTGACAATGATCCTCTCTTTGATCAAACTCCAACAGGGAGCCCTTGCTCTATGCAAATTTAAACAACACACTACCATGGTTGCAGGACAGATCCAGACCCTAGGATGTGGGTAGCCCCCTCTGAAGATAACTTATAGCCTGAGATAATTCATGGCTGCTCAAAGGTTGCACTTGTTTTCCAACCAACAGCTAAAGATAGCCCCCTGCCCTGACAGTAGCTCCTTAACCCAGACACATGGTCCAACCCTTGGCATTTTTTGGTAATATTTCATTTGTATTATTGTACTGATCCCCTGCTCACTACTCTCCCTCTTTTCTTATTTCCCCTTAAAAATCCCTGAGTACCTCATTTCAAAAGGGAGTTGAGTTCACAATGGATTCATTCTCACTGCAGTTGTATTTTACTGAATAAATTCTACACTGTAACCAGCATCAAGCTTTGCTTATCCTTGACACTTGTTGATGGAGGCCAGTAAATTGATTATATAATAAATTAAGTTTCATTTTTCTAGCTCTTGCAACTGGAAGAATAATAATTCACCATGTGTGTTATCTGGAGTTTAAGTTCCTGTCTCCATGCATTTGTTTCAAATTTTTTCTAAGAAAGATTGCTAAGTTGTCCTTAGTGGTGTGGGAATAGGTAGAGATTTAACGAAAAATGAGCTAAAAGGTTGTCCCATAATTTCTGCCTTGCAGCCTGGCACTTTAATTCCACCCTCTATCACGACAACCCAGTAAGCCCACTTTCCCTTGCACCCAAGTCTCCTGCATCAGGAAGAAGGAGACTTTATTAGTGATAAAATTCTTGAAACTTTTGCTTGAGAAGAAAAAAAGTTCATGCTGAAGATGTACATCTGAACTGCCACGTGGAGATGACACAAAGCTCCCAGGAAACCTCAGGCACACACACTGTAGCTCACCCAAACTCCATCCCATCCATAAATCCAATTTTCATGCCACCCCAACCCCACCTGTGGAATATTGGACATGGCAGCACCCCTTCTGTTTGGCCCCTTCTCTGTCTCACACTCTTCTTGTAGGCAGCTCTCTGGGAAGTTTCTCATGACTAATGTCTCCCTTCATGAGGCTGCCTGCCCCACACCAGTATATGCACTCCCTCTCCCACTTTAAATAAATCTTGCTTTCATTTATGCGCCTTATGTCTTTGCTTTGAATTTTATCTCATGCAGGGGCAAGGAGAGGGAATAATAACTAGGCTATGCATTCCTATTTTGTATTTGTTCCATGAGGATGCCCCTTTATCTTCAAATGAAATAAACACAAAGCTTCTTTGATAGTTACATTGGGATTAATTAGATTGGGAAACCAAAATATAGGTAAGAGTTTAGAGACAAAGCATTTTACAGGATGTTCTAAAACTATTGATTGCTAAGACTAGTTTTTCACAGTAAGGTTTTTTTTAAGGGTCTAGTTCTATGGTTTGTCAGAGGATATTTTCTGAAGATCTGAATTGATTTCATTGTGATGAACATCTTGAATAGTTTTAATCCTTGACTTGTTTTCTTTATTTTATTTATTTATTTATTTTGGACAGACAGAATGGACAGTGAAAGAGAGAGAGAGACAGAGAGAAAGGTCTTCCTTTTCCATTGGTTCATCTCCCAATGGCCGCTGTGGCCGGCGCACCACGCTGATCCGAAGCCAGGAGCCAGGTGCTTCTCCTGGTCTCCCATGCGGGTGCAGGGCCCAAGCACTTGGGCCATCCTCCACTGCACTCATGGGCCACAGCAGAGAGCTGGCCTGGAAGAGGGGCAACTGGGACAGAATCCGGCGCCCCGACCGGGACTAGAACCCAGGGTGCCAGTGCCACAGGCGGAGGATTAGCCTATTGAGCCGCGGCGCCGGCTGAGTTTTTTTTTTTTTTTTTTTTTTTTTTTTTAAGTGAGATCTTTCTCTTGTTGTTAGGTGTTTCCACTCCAATAGACATCTCAAATTTCTTTCCCCCTTCCCTTTCACTCATCCCTCTCTTCTCACTCCCTTCCCTCCCTCCCTCCCTCTCTCCTTTCTCCCTTGTTTCCTTCCTTCTTTCTTTCCTTCCTCCCTCCCTTCCTTCTGTCCTTTTTTTTTCTTGATATCCCCACACTAACTCTAGAAGCTATGAGTCTGTCTATTTAAATATACAAGAAAAGATGCTGTTTTTCATCATGATATAAACTTCAATAAACCAAATGAATTAGTACTCATCCATTTGTTTTCTGTATTATGGGCTGGAGAACACCAAAAATATTATTTTCAATCAATTTTAATATTATTTTTATAAAAAATATTATGTCCAGTGTAGACATGGCCGTGGAGAAAATAATGGGATCAGAAATCACTAAAAGAGACAAGCAGATAAATGAGAGACAAGCTATAAAGTGTACATTTTTAAAATTCAAGATCTATGTTTTTAATGATTTGGTCCTATAATTTTCATGTTTGGATTGAAGACAACCCAGTCTTGACTATTACCAAAACTGAGGTTGCTGTTGTAATTTTGTTCCTTCCAGGTTCAACAATGTAAATGTAATTACTGGGGCCGGTGCTGTGGCGTAGCAGATAAAGAGACTGTCTGCAGTGCCGGCATCCCATGTGGACGCCAGTTCAAGTCTCGGATGCTCCACTTCCCATCCAGCTCTCTGCTATGGCCTAGGAAAGAAGCACAAGATGGCCCAAGTCCTTGGGCCCCTGCACCCCTAGGAGACTTGGAGGAAACTCCTGACTCCTGGCTTTGGATCAGTGCAGCTCTGGCTATTGCAGCCAATTGGGGAGTGAACCAGTGGATGGAAGACTTTCTCTCTCTCTCTCTCTCTCTCTCTCTGCCTCTCGTTCATTCTCTATGTAACTCTATCAAATAAATAAGTAAATCTTTTGGGTTGAGCTTAAAAAGAAAACAATATCCCCATGTAAGTCTGATGTATGGCCAAGGTTGAAAATTACTCTTTAGAGAACACTGAGGCCATTTGGATACTGGTCTCCAATGTGGCTGCCTGACACTTACATATTAGACATGAAACAGTGGTAACACATAACTCCTTTCAAAGTGTTCTCTGATGAACTCAATACACATTTTATGGGAACTTCAGCAATATTTGCATTGCACAATGTGAAAAACAATAAAAACACTCAACCACTGTGAGACACAAGACTCTTTTGTAGTATTATTAATTCAATTTAACAGAAACATTTCCTCAAGAATCTATGTGAAATGCCTTGTAAGGTGAAAATGTGTTTCAGATTGTTAAGAAATTGCTACTATTGGAAAAATGATAAAGTATGTTGAGGTAAATTCACTTGCAAATTTTATAGAAAAGTACTTGTTAGTAATTTTATTTATGTTTTTTTGATAAATATGTGTTAGTTTACAAATTTATCTAATTCTGTGAACTGGAGCCAGAAATTATTTCATGACACAGGTTATGAGGTTTTGTTTCTCTTTTGCTTGTAGACAACTTGAACTACATAGAAATTTACTTTTGCTGTTATACATTTTCTATTTTCAGTATGTCTTAATTTCCCTGAGGAAAAAAAGATATTGCATTGTCAAATACTTTGCAATTTTGTGGTGTTTTTCAAGAACACTACCCTTTAATAACTACCTTATCAAATAAGTTATTAGGAATACTTCAGAAAGTTATATTATTTAATAATAACTTCCTAGGATATAGTTACTGCTATAAAATAGTTGTTATCTGAGAATTTACTTTGGACATGTAAAATTATTTAAAAATTCTGTTAGTTTTTTCGAAAAATAAATGTTTATATTCACATAAGAAGTTCATAAGTTTGTGAAGTTTAGCTCTGAATCCATTGTTGTGAATATCTACTAAAATTGTAGAGGTGGGATTGTTGACTTAACAAGTATATATTATTTTAATTTTAAAAAACATTATCAAATTATCTTGTATAAACCTAAAACGAATTACCATGCCAGCTGACATATATATGTGAATAAGCCAAATATATTTTCCTGTTTTAGTGACTTTTCAGTATTTTGAGAAATGTAATTATTTTTAAAGATTTATGTATTTGAGAGTCACAGTTACAGACAGAGAGAGGAAAAGATAGAGACTAGTCTTCCATCCACTGCTTACCCCCTTGACGGTCCCAACTGCCAGAGCTGGGCCAATTCAAAGCCAACAGCCAGGAGCCTCTTCCAGGTCTCCCATGCAGGTACAGGGGCCCAAGCACTTGGGCCATTTCTACTGATTTCCCAGGCCATAGCAGAGAGCTGTATCAGAAAAGGAGCTGCTGGGACATGAAGTGGAGCCCAAATGGGATGCTGATGATGCTGGTGATGCAGGTGGAGACTTAACCTACTACAAGCCTTAATGTAATTTTTTAAAAAATATTATTCAAAGTTGTTATTTAAATTGTTTATAAATTAATTTTATTTCTTCCAAAAGCCTTCCCAATTCTGATATCATACAAACAGTGCTCTCTCATGCTTTCATCTAATACTTTTCTGATGTCAGTCTTTGAGATCATCCCTCCTTCTTTCATATTGAGATGTAGCACTTGACAGCAAATTAAAGCCCACAAAAAAACAAAGTGAGCAATTCCATAAGTGTAATCTAAACATTGAAAATGTCATCAGAACCTTGGGAGCCCTCGATTAGATTCTTAGGGCAGCAGGAACAAACTGGCACAAATTGGGTTGCTTAAAGCAGCAAGAATTAATTTATTCCTTCACAGATCAGGGATCCAGGGGTGCAAAAGCAAGACCTGGGTTGGGTTCTTCCTTCTGGAATATTGAGGTTGCGGCTATCTGTGCTTTTATTTTCCTATGGGATACACTTAATAAGCAATATTCAACAGAGGAAAGGCTAATCATTTCTTTTCTTTTCTTTTCTTTTCTTTTCTTTTCTTTTCTTTTCTTTTTTTTTTTTTGACAGGCAGAGTGGACAGAGAGAGAGAGAGACAGAGAGAAAGGTCTTCCTTTGCTGTTGGTTTACCCCACAGTAGCCGCTGCGGCCAGCGCGCTGTGGCCGGTGCACCACGCTGATCTGAAACCAGGAGCCAGGTGCTTCTCCTGGTCTCCCATGGGGTGCAGGGCCCAAGCACTTGGGCCATCCTCCACTGCACTCCCTGGCCACAGCAGAGAGCTGGCCTGGAAGAGGGGCAACTGGGACAGAATCCGGCGCCCCGACCAGGACTAGAACCTGGGGTGCCGGCGCCGCAGGTGGAGGATTAGCCTATTGAGCCATGGCACCAGCCAGGCCAATCATTTCTATTTCCCCTGAAAATCTTGGTAACTTGTACTTGTCTCGAAAATGTCTATTTAAATTAAGTTTCCAATAGGACTGTGTCTCACAGTCTTCTCTCACTTAATGCATTGTTGTTCTGTTGGAGCCCGGCTGTGTGAGTGTAAGGTACTGGAGAAATCAAGGATTCTATAAACTTACATTAATACTTTTTTCTCTTGGTGGAAAAGTTTAACTTCTCTGTGATCTTCAAGAGCACTTGTTAGTCTTTCTTCCTTAGTTTTTGTAGGACAAGAAGACCAACGATGCCTGAAGTCCATCGATCTTCCTCCAGCTCAGTTAAGGCTCTGAAAAATTATTTCATTTAAACAAAGTCCTTTGTTGTGGAGAATAGAATGCTCCGGGTATACAAGTGCCCCTTCTTACCTTCGAGCTCCACAACCATGGATTCAACCAACTGTATATCAAAGATATTTGGTTAAAAAAAATGTACTACACATACGCAGACTCTTCTTGTCATTATCCCCTAAACATACCGTATAACTCTTTACATCGTATTTACATATATTAGGTATTATAAGTACTAAAGAGGTGATTTAAAGTGCCTGGGAGAATGGATGTAAGTTGCATGCAAATATTGGCACCATTATAGATTAGGAATTAAGCACCTGCAGACTTTGGCATCCATAGGCCCTGGGAACCAACCCTTTGAATATCAAGAATACTCTGTATTTCAAAATGTCTGAAGCAGGAGGTAGTTTCTGACATTGCTTGAAAAAACCTGATCATTTTCCAGGAGGTAAAACTACACATTTATAAGGACCCATTAAATGTCCCTGCCACCCCCACCATGGTGGTATTGAAGCCAGTCCCCACTCCACCCCAGTAATTCATCCACTCAGATTCAGGAATTCCTTCCCACTGCGGACTGCAACAGCCTCTGCTCCTGGCAGCTGAGATGTCTACACTCGCTTGTCCCTTGAGTGTTAGGTAGCAGTGTACAATGTAACCTCCTTTCTCTGACGGATTTCAGAAGCGTGCTGATATTCACTTCCTCAGCTCTAAACCTGGTGTGAGTGGTCATAGAATGGCAGAAGTCCTAAATAGCACTCTGGCCTCAGAATCAGCCCTTAAGTCATTCGGTTCTGGCTGAAGAGCCCATCAGAGTATTTTAAGCATGGAAAGCCAAGACACTCTGGGAAAAAAAAAAAAAAAAAAAAAAAGACCTAAATGAATCTCTGCGAGTGAGATCCCAGTGGAAAGAACGGGGCCATCACAGAAGGAGGTACCTTTCTCTGAAGGGAGGAGAGAACTTCCACTTTGACTATGACCCTGCCGGAATAAGATCGAAGTCAGCGAACCCAAAAGGCTTCCATAGCCTTAGCAACTGATTACTAGAGCCTAGGGAGATTACTGACGCCATAAACAAGAGTGTCAAATTGTTAAGTCAACAACAGGAGTCGCTGTGTATTTACTTCTCATGTGGGATCTGTCCTTAATGTGTTGTCCAATGTGAAGTAATGCTGTAACTAGTGCTGAAACAGTATTTTTACACTTTGTGTTTCTGTGTGGGTGCAAACTGATGAAATCTTCACTTAATATATACTGAATCGACCTTCTGTATCTAAAGATAATTGAAAATGAATCTTGATGTGAATGGAATGGGAGAGGGAGCGGGATATGGGAGGGGTGCGAGTGGGAGGGAAATTATGGGGAGGGGGGAGCCAATGTAATTCATAAACTGTACTTTTGAAATTTATATTTACTAAAGAAAAAAAAATGAAAAAAAAAAGAGATTGTGATTGGTGATTTCCAAACTCTTTATATGGCCAAAAGCAATGAAAGCCCAATTTAAAATAAATAAATAAATAAATAAATAAATAAATAAATAAATAAATAAATTTTAACTTAATTCTTTTGTGTTTATGGAAAACAATCATTTACGGCCTGGCACTATATGGATTTTTAAGAAGTAATTCCTATGTATTTGAAAGGACATATATATGGCAGGTTTTGGTACAGTATTTTATATATTTCATTTTTAAAAAATATTTATTTTTATTTGAAAGTCAGAGTTAAACAGAGAGAGGAGAGGCAGAGAGAGAGGTCTTCCAACCGATGGTTCACTCCCCAGATGGCTGCAATGACCGGAGCTGCGCTGATACGAAACCTGGAGCCAGGAGCTTCTTCTGGGTCTCCCACGTGGGTGCAGGGGCCCAAGGACTTGGGCCATCCTCCACTGCTATCCCAGGCCATAGCAGAGAGTTGGATCTGAAGTGGAGCAGCCAGGTCTCGAACTGGCACCCATATGGGATGCCGGCACTCCAGGCCAGGGCATTAACCCACAGTGCCAGCCTCTAGTTTATATATTTCAATGATATGTCTGTTAATCAAAAAATTTGTATGCTTCCTAAAATTCATTATTTTTTTTTTCAGAAACTAGGGATCCGTATTAGTATCTCCTATTATAGATTTTGGATATTTTAGCATATTTTCATTTTTCCAGACATAAATAAATCTTTAAATTTTTGTCTCATATAGTTAAAGCCTAAACACTGTTGAACCATTCCTCAAAAATTGTTTTATTTGTTATTATTTAGAGATGTAGCAATATTGAGAGGATTTTTTTCACCTTAATGTCAATCTGTATTATACAAATATGGCCTTTAATATATTTTTTGATATTCAAAAGCTGAAATAAATTGCGTGCTTTTTCTCTTGATGAGTAATTTGTTGTTATTTTTTCCCTGGCTATTGTCAAAGCTTTGCTCCAATGTCTTCTCACTGTTCTTTGGGTAGACTTTCCCTTTGGCGTCTTTCTTTTCAGAACAACTCATTACCACAGCCTCAGCCATTCTTGGTATGGTGAAAGCCATATTATTTTTTGTCTATCTTCTACAGGGAGCAAAATCCAATCATTTCCTTTACTGAGAGAATTTTACCTATGTTGAGAAGATGAACTTGGAAAGTTGAAGATATCAAATTCACACACCTTTTGCCCTTCCCTCTAATCTCTGTGCTCCCTACCTCTGTTTCTGGTAGCTGGTGTCATGGTAACCAACAGGTCCACTTGCTTGGCTAGCTGCCCACAAGTCAGTTCTGTAACCATTTGCCTCTGGACCACTTTTGTCCAGGGGGCGTGGCTAGACCCAGCTGTGTGTGACTGCACATGGACAGGTAAGCAGCTGTGCATGGATGTGTAGTTGTGTAGCTTCATGTGGCTATGGGTTGATGTGTGTGGATGTCTGGGTGTGTGGCCCCAGCGCCACTGGGGCCAAGTGGCTACTCCTTGTACATTTCTCACCACTACTGTGTGTAAAGGAGAAAGAAACCCACAGATGACTGTGAAATGTTCTCTGACCTAGCGGAATCCAGATCAGCTGGTCCTGGGCCCTAAGCTCCTGACATAGAACCTCATTATTTGTGGATTGAGAAAGAACCTTGGAGCTACAAGCTTCTTTATGACACTTTCAATGAATTTTCCTCTTTCAATCCCATTCTGTGCCTTACCTTTAATCCTGTTTGCTGTTTTCAGAGCCTGGTTTTGTTGCATTAACTAGTTTGCTTCTTGTTGGCATTTCCTTCCAGGTATTTATTTTGCAGGCTCTGTGTATTAACTGTCATAATTGAAATGATCCACAAAAAAAGTTCTGATAAACAAGTTGGCTCAACCTATTTTAAAACCAGAAAAGTATCTGAACATCAGTTTATGGTACATCTTCCTGGTTAAAAACATAACTTCAACATTTTAGCATTTTATTTGCTTGATTGTTTCCTTCTAATCTTAAATGGTTCTTCCTCACTCTATTCAAATGTCACTCTTCCAGGGAAGTGTTCATGAGCACAGTATCAAACTCATCTCTTGCACTTCATTAGTGCTTGTACACTGACTTCATAGAACCTATCAACATAATTTGGATCATCTTCTGCAGCTCTCCCAGGAGCATCAGCAGGGAGCTGGATCAGAAGTGGAGCAGCCAGGACTCAAACCAGCACCCATATGGGATGCCAGCATTGTAGGCAGTGGCTTATCCTGATATACCACAGCGCTGGCCATCCCAGGTATAATTTCTATACAAAACATGAATTTTTCTGATAAGCAAACTCCATGTTTACTGTGTTTGTTCAGAGCATTAACTACTGACATTTTAAACTATTTTTCAAAACACCATATCTGGCTTTTAATTAGTAATTATTTCTTGGCTTGGGAATATTATCTTGTTAGAACGTTACAATGGTTTCCTTTTTATTTATTTATATTTTAAGGTATTCAAGGGCAAGGTAAGTTCTCCACCATACAGGCTCAGGTGCATGATTTTTTTATGACCTTTTTCCACTCTTTGGAAGAATTACTGTCCTGTGATTTTACTATTTGTGAACCATTACACATTATTGTACATTTATTGCTAAAACAAAAATTGACCAAAGGAAAGGTCCCTCAAAGGACCAGAAAAGGAAAATTTGAAAGCTTTAAAGCATCAGAGTAAAATGCATATTTCATGTCATAGTGGTAAATGCTGCATTATATTAGCAATTTAGCTATAGGATCAGTGACTTTTCTGTCCTTTATTGAATTTCTAATATCATAAGAAAGTTAGTAATGTGATAAAAGTCTTAAAGTATTACTGACTTTCTATCATGCTCTTGAAGTGAATTTTTATAGTATTAGCAAAAACAGAGCTTCAGAATACCATATAAACTGACCAAAATGATAATAAAAAAGCTCAAAAAATCAATAATACAGTTTATTCAGCTGAGCTATTTGAAGCTTCCCATATTTCATTTTCAGATCTTTTTATTTTTTTTAGTAGCTCCTGTGCATTGATAAGAGTTGCAAAATCCCAACTTTCTTTGAAATGACATCTAATCTGCCACAGATTGTCTTGGTAAGAACAGACTCTGAAAATTGATGGTAATACTATTTACATAAGAGTGTTAGCAAGGTACCCACAACACAACATATGCTTCTGTTAGCTTTACAAAAAATCTGGCAAGAAATAAAGTCCAGTGAGTGAATCATCCCCTAAATATTATCAGCTGTCTTCCTAAATACTTTGTTTTTTGGTCTTTTTAGACTAACACATATGGAAAGTTTCCATTGTGACAGACACAACTGCTATGTATTAGGAGAGTTACTTTTATTTTCTGAAAAAATCACATTGAACTATGAAAAATAAGGAAAAGTATGGGAAAGTACTTGCTTTATGCCTCTCCTAGGAAGACAAAACACTTCTTGTTTTTTTATCATTCACTCAATTTTATTGTTAATTCATTACAGTGGTTTATAATTGAAATGCCATATAAACTGACCACAGATTTTAATAACACATTCAAATTCCACTTAGTTTTTGGTAGGCTGAGTTCCTCCTTGCAGCAATTCTGTTACTTGAAGAAAACTAAATTCATAAAATTAGCCTAGCTCATTGAAAATTTTTATACCCGGTTATAAAATCGCTACCTGGGGCTGCTTACTGATTAGTGTTACCTATCTAAACATTTTTCTTCTACATTCCATGGACAATTAAATGTTCAAAATGTCAGTTGGAAGACAAAACAAACAAAGGTTAAGAATTACAACATTTGAGTACATAAATTTGAAAAAAAATCTCAAATTATCCATGCTCCCATATTTATTTTTGTTCTAGAATGCATTGTGGATGTACTGATGCAAGTGAAAAATAGCTACAATGACAATATTTCTTTACTCCCTTGCCTACTTCATATGTTTTCCTCACTAGGAATGCTATCAGAATGATTTTTAATCTTCCATGAAATCAATTTCTAATTACATTTATTTTTTCTTTGTATCCTTTGACTTAAAAATAGTATTAGAGCTTTATAATTTCCCACAGTTAAGTGTCTCATGGTTTGTATTTAAGAAGATGTAGACAGTGAACATAGGCAAAATTTGTTTTCCAGTAAACCGTAAATCAAAGAGTTTTATGTTCTTACTCTTGACATCATTTAAACCTTCTTCATCTAATGACCACAATGAGCCTGTAACTAGAGAGCTCTGTAGATTTGTTTTGCTTCCCAGATTTCTCTTTAGACTATGATACTATGATCATAACCTATCCTGGATCAGGAAAGACTGAATCAATTTAAAACACAACTCCAAAAGGAGCTTGAAATAATTCAATCATCTATTGGCTAAGATCACTGTTTTTCCTGGGAAACTGATGAATTACTGCTAATTTAATCTTTTGTAGGTTTATTCTTAGATTTGTGTATTTGGGAAGATGACAGGTTTGGAGTCACAAAGGGACCCTGTTAAAAGTACGAAGTTCCAAATAGATCATGCCAATGATATCCAACCAAAATCCAGGCAGAACTCACATACAACTTGCAAATGTTGTGTATTTTACATTACAACAAGAAAAAACGCACAGCATGACAAGCCACAAAGAGTCTTAGTAAGGGGATGCTGGGTGATCTGATGGAGAGTTAAA
Source organism: Oryctolagus cuniculus (assembly GCF_051225735.1). Lineage (NCBI taxonomy): Eukaryota > Metazoa > Chordata > Mammalia > Lagomorpha > Leporidae > Oryctolagus > Oryctolagus cuniculus. The sequence continues at coordinate 28,661,061 of NC_142880.1, read as the reverse complement.
AGTGGTGGGGCTTTGCTTCTCTGGGTAAAAAAATCTGTCCCTGAATAATTGTTAAGTCTTGTCTATTGGGAAAAGTTAGAAGGGAGGCAGACACGCAATTGACACAGTGGCAGCAGTCAGATAGTAGGCAGAGATGGAGATATTTGTCAGTTTTTGGCTTGAAAATGTTCGTTTATTTTGTCTGTGTTCAGATACCATTGGTGAAGATTTTGTTTTTGTTTGGATCCATCAGGGTCAGCCTGACCTTGTCTGTTACTAATGTTCTTTGATTGTTTATGTCCCAGAGAGGAGCACTCAGACTGGGCCCTGAGTGCCAGATTGTTATCAGTAACCCTCAGCTGGGATTCCCAGAGCTGAATCTGCTTCTTAGAGCTCACTCTTCTTTTGCTCAATAATCAGCATATGATTTACTAATAGTTACTAGTACTTAAAGAGTTCATCACATCTGTTTTAGTCATTGTATCTTTTAAAAATGTGTGTATAGCAGAGATTGCCTTTAGTAGTTTCCTTGAACTAATACTTTTCTTCAAAATGATATATAACACTAGATTTGTTTCAAAGTAACATATACTGTTCTTGATACTAACCCAATAGACAAATATTTTTATGAAGGCTTCTTAACCATAGGTTTAAAAGAAATCATTGTTGCTCTCTATTTCATAGGAGATATGGGAAAAAAAAAAAAAAAACAACTTTTCCATGTTACCAGATGAGCTTGGTTTAGAGCTTTTAACACTATCCCATGAGTTGATGCTACAGACATGGGGTCACTTGAGACTTATTTTGGATGTTGTAAATAGAGTCTTCCAAAAGGGAACCAGTTAAAAGCTTCATCAGTGGGACTGGCACTGTGGCATAGAGGATGCAGTGCCTGCATCCCATATGGGCACCAGCTCCAGTCCCAGCTGGCTCATTCCTGATCCAGCTCCTGGTAAGGTGCCTGGGAAAGCAGCAGATGATAGCTTGAGTACTTGGTCCCCTGTATCCAAGTGGGAGACCTAAATGAAGCTACTGGTTCATGGCTATGGCCTGGCCTATCCCTGTTCTTTGTAGCCATTTGGGAAGTGAACCAGTGGATGGAAATTTCTCTCTCTCTCTCTCTGTTTCTCTCTATCTGTCTCTGTCATTCTCTCTCTCTTTCCTTCTCTCTCCCTCTCTTGCCTTCTCTGTCTGAATTCCTGCCTTTCAAATAAATAAATTTAAAAACAAAAGGTTCATCAATGTATGGATCAATTGTTCCCCTTTCAGGTATAGTATATTATGCATGCGAATAATTCATTGTTAGGTTGTGATTGTCAATTCAAGTAGTATTTGTTGCTTTAACTGTAAGCGACAGTTTGAAAAACCAAGTCAGAACAAGTATTGCCCCTGTGAGGGCACTGTAGTCTGGACACGAGCATCCCATCACCACTGTCCTGCTTTGGAAACATAGATGAAAGTTCCATGAATGTGAAATGTAAAAAACAATACTCGTAGAACACTGAGGGAAGAAATTTTTAATTTAATAAATATGCTCCTTCTGATGAATAATATTCTGGGAATAAAGTTTCTGAAATTGATGAACTCTCCCTGGAGGCAGAAGAAAAGAATGAACTTCACTGAGATTATCATTTCCACCCGTTTAGCCTCACCATGGCATTGGAGAACCAATAGTACCTTTATTTGCTTTGTAAATCTAGAAAGAAACCTGAGCCATCGTGCAGGGTGGAAAGCAAATATTACCATGCAGCCTGTTTGCCTGGAAGCACCTGGCCCAATCTTAGCAGGAGAAATGGAGATTTCTCCTTTACTTTTGATACTGTTCCTGCACTGAGCTCCCTCCACACAATTGCCAAAACAGACTGAAACAAAAGTGTTCAGACAGAAGAGGATTTACAAGTGATAGTGAACAGGAAAAGTTAATTGGATATTTTCTATGTAAGGCACTGCTGCCACCAGTAACTGCATTCTGGTCACAGAGGAAGCCATGTGTCTTTGAACATGATGATGTAGTCCCTATTACTGGTCAATTAAGAGATAACAACAGTGTGGCAGTCATTTGCCTCTCCATCTGCAGCAATCTGTCACTAACTCTTAAAGCCACTTATCCTAGGAAGACAACCCTAAAATAACCTGAAGAATTAAGACTAAAATGTAACCAGTAAAGGAAGATTTCAGGCAAGAGTTGCCCAGCAACAACATCAATCTGACACTGCTTGTGTTACACATTATTTTGGCTGTCCTAAATATTATTTCCTTTTCACATAGAGGTTGAAGAGAAATCTTCTATCTGTATAAAATAATGAGAAAATTATCGTTTCACAAACAGTAGAATATTTTAAATAATTGGTGTTCTACCACTCCTAAGAATCGTCTCAGATTTGAGGCTCAAATAGTAACCCTGATTTCCAGGGATTAGTTTATGTTAAAATATACAAACATATAAATAAGAGAACATACATTTGCAATGAGATTTAACATTCTTTATTATGTCACCACACATGATTTCTACAAAAATAATTATGTGTCATTTTTCTCATTAATTAATTGAAAAAGTGAATTACAGATTCAACCACTAATGAACTAATGAACTTACATATATTGATCTACTTAAGCCTGTGAAAAGGTACCATGATTATTTCAATTTTATAGACTAAAAATGAAAAAAATGGATAATTTATTTGCCAATGATCATATAACTATTATCCAAGCACTATAGTGTAAGCTACTTTATAAAACAATAAAGTATAAAAATGTAGTTACCCAGTTAATAAAACAGCTATCATTTATTATGAATTAACTACATTTTAATATATATTTATATACATATAGAAATCATAAATTCCCATTGACCCAGGATGATTATGTAGTTAATATTTCTAACCCATGTTTACTTGAATCGAGGCATTTTGTTTCATGAAGTATATGGTATCTTCTTTATCCTTTCCACATAAATTTCCAAGTATACTATCAATATTCAGACCAACATTGTGGCACAGGTAAGTCAAACTACCGCTTGGTACACTGGCATCACAGATCAGAGACGTAGCTCGAGTCTGGCTACTCTGCTTCCAATCCATGTCCCTGCTTATCTGTCTGGGAAGGCAGCAGAAGATAATCCAAGTGGTTAGGTCCCTGACAACTACATGGGAAACAGATGGAGTTCCTGGTTCCTGGCTTCTACCTGGCCCAGCCTCGGTTGCTGCAGTCATTTGAGAAACAAACCAGCAAATGGAAGATTTCCCTCTATGTGTCACTCTGTTTTCCAAATGAATAAATTTTGTTTTGTGAAAGCAAATAATTTTCAGAGTTTAAGTAATTTAGCATGATTTCCCTTCTTTAATATGTCTTATGGATAGTAAAATGATTTTGGGAAGGTGCCATATTTGTTTTCAGCAAAAACATTAACTACAATTAAAAATTTAAATACACACTTTTTTTTTGCTAAAAAGCTGCTTCAAAAATGGGCAGCTATAAAAAACTTGGAAAAAGGAATATTTAATAACATGATTATGTAATCTTTTCTAAATCGTCAACAATATTGCATAATCTTTTCTTTTGCCATTGACTATTAACAAATACTCAGTAAATTTCTTTGCCAGAAACTTGTTTTCAGTAATCTGCATCTGACATTTAAACCTATCATTATAGTGTTTACATTAATGTGCATTACAAGCTCCTCTATTTTATTTATTGTATTTCATCCATATGAAAACACACTTTAAAGTGTACATATCAAATTTGCTTTATCATGTGACCTGTTTGAAGCAAAACATCCTGTCAACAATATATGATGAATGAATTTGATGAGAGTATTTTTCTATTTCTGTGGGATCCGAGGTTCCAAGTTAGTATTTCAGAATCGTTCTTACAGTCTGGTTTCATTTGAAAGATTGTTTTGGTTTTCATTTGAGATGGAAAACATAGTAATTATTGTAATGTTTTGAAGTAATTTTTTGTGGATAATTGTGGGTCTATAATGGTAAAACTTGCCTCTGGAAATGGACTCATGCGAACAACAACTTGAATAATAACAAGAAGAATAGTGTTGGATATAAAAGGCTGGTGGCAGTCATTTCTAAGGAATTGTTTTATATATGGAAAAGGAAATATAATAGCTACATGGACAATGATCTCTTATGTTTAGGGAATGTCATTCTTACCAATTAATAATACATTGTGCATAATAAATGTTCTAAGAATATTTGCAAAGTTAAATTGATCCTGTATAGTAGGGATCCTTGTCCCCCTCCAGGTTTACAAAGTACTAAAAAGTCTTCATTCATTTGCTCACACAAATGCAAGGTCTTCAGATATGCTTAGCATTTAAAGATATTTGCTAGTCATTCAGACTTCTTTGTTTTTTCCAGGAGACAGATTTACACTGAGAATCTCTACCATGGGTTCACGGAGGAGGAATCTGGCTGATCACCCATGTGAGGAAGTGCCTAAATCTTAACCAAAATAATGATAGGTTTGCTAAAAACCCAAAATAAACTCAAATTATATTAATAAAATAATACGGTGGCAATGATAGATTTTTGTCTAACCAAATGAATTATTTTACTGTGTAAAATAAACAGAGATATCAGAGAGTCTGTATGTACTCAACTTATTTGAGACCTTGAACAGAGTTCCTAAGAAAGTTTTTAACATGAGTACAATGTGTAGTAAAACTTGAACTTAAAGAGAAATATCTCACACAATTTAAAATATTTTCATTTGAAGAGCAAGATTATATTGGAATTGTTTAGAAGTGAAGTTTAGATCTGGCATAACCAAAGTATCTCATGAAATTATTCATCAGATTAATTGCATCCAAAAATTTAGATTGACTGCATTTTAGAAATCACTATAGAAGCTTCTCAATTTGTTGTAATCTCATTTATCAATTTTGGCTTTGATTGCCTGTACCTTTGGGGTCTTTTCAAAGAACTTTTTGCCTATGCCAATTTCTTTCAGGGTTTACCTAATATTTTTTAATAAATGGATGGTATTGGGTTGTAGATTTTTTATCTATTTTGAGTGGATTTTTGCTTCGTATTTCTGCATGTGGAGATCCAGTTTTCCCAGCAACATTTGTTGATGAGACTGCCCTTGTTCCAGGCAAGAGAAGCTTCTGCACTGCAAAACTCTCAGCAAAGTGAAGAGGCAACTGACAGAATGGGAGAAATTTGCAAACTATTCAACTTATAAAAGATTAATATCCAGTATATATAGAGATCAAGGAACTTAACAACAACAAAAAGCAATCCAGTTAAGAAATGGGCAAAGGACTTTAAAAGGCATTTTTCAAAAGGGGAAATCCAAATGGCCAACAGAAGCATGAAAAAATGCTCAAGATCACTAGCCATCAGGAAAATGCAAATCAAAACCACAGTGAGGTTTCACCTCACTCTAGTTAGAAAGTCTTCCATATAGAAATCAATGAAAACAAGTACTGATGAGGATCTGGGGAAAAAGGTACCCTGATCCACTGTTGTTGGTGGGAATGTAAACTGGTATAGCCACTGTGGAAGAAAGTGTGAGGATGCATCAGAAATCTGAATATAGACCTACCATATGACCCAGCCATCCCACTATGGGGAATTTACTCAAGGGAAAACAAAATCAGAATATTTTTTTTCAACTTTTATTTAATAAATATAAATTTTCAAAGTACAATTTTGAATTATAGCAACTTTCCCCACATAACCTCCCTCCCACTCACAACCATCCCATTTCCCACTCCCTCTCCATTCCCATTCTTCATCATGATTCATTTTCAATTATCTTTATATACAGAAGATCAACTTAGTATATACTAAGTAAAGATGAAATCAGAATATTAAAGTGTCATCTGTATCCCCAAGTTTATTGCAGCTCAATTCACAATAGCTAATATATATTTTTTTTATTTTTTGACAGGCAGAGTGGACAGTGAGAGAGAGAGACAGAGAGAAAGGTCTTCCTTTTCCATTGGTTCACCCCCCAGTGGCAGCTATGGCTGGTGCACCGCGCTGATCCAAAGCCAAGAGCCAGGTGCTTCTCCTGGTCTCCCATGGGGTGCAGGGCCCAAGCACTTGGGCCATCCTCCACTGCACTCATGGGCCACAGCAGAGAGCTGGCCTGGAAAAGGGGCAACTGGGACAGAATCCGGCACCCCGACCAGGACTAGAACCTGGTGTGCCGGCGCCGCAAGGTGGAGGATTAGCCTAGTGAGCTGCGGCGCTGGCCCACAATAGCTAATATATTTAATCAACACAAATGTCTGTCAACTGAAGACTAGATACAGAAATCATAGGATATGTACACCATGGGATACTACACAGAGGTAAAGAAAAATGAAATCTATCATTTGCAACTAAATGGATGCAACTGGAAAACACTATACTTTATGAAATAATGAAATTATTGAAATTAATGCAATAATCAAGTCCCCAAAAACAAATACCATATGTTCTCCCTGATCTATTGTAAATAATACAGTACCTAAAAGGTAATATATACAAGTGATATTGACACTTGGAAATGCAATGACATTGAACAGCCCTTATCTGAAACAGTTTTTTTTTTTTCATTCTATTTGTTGAACTCTTTTCTTAGCAGAGGGTTAATCTTATGTATATAAAGTTAATTGAAAGTAGATCTTAGTAAAAAATAAGAATGGGAATAGGAGAGGCAGAAGGAAGAAGGGTGGGAATACAGGTGTTAGGGTGGGTAGGGTAGGGAGAATTACTATGTTCCTAAATTTGTGTATATGAAAAGCATGAAAAAAGTTAAAAAAAGAAAAGCATGAAGTTTTTATACCTTAAATAAAAGGTTTCTGGGAAAAAATCAAATTAAATTAAATTTAAGAAATCACTGTAGATAAGTCAAAAGAATATATCCCTTCTAAAATGTTTATGAACTAAAATGGAAATGAAATATTCACTGCAGCAACATGAAAGCATGATGATGTTTAAAGGAACACTAAGTTTAATTTCAGTGGAAAGTCAAAAATTGCAACCAAGGAGATTGATGTCCTTCTATTAGAATATTCACAAAATTGCCTGTGTTAAGATTCACACCAGATACATTAGAAAAATGTGGGTGAACAGATTTAGTCAGAATGTAGGGCCTCATGGAAATCCTAGTAGGACCTTTTGAAATTCCAGACCAAAGGCAGGTCCATACATTTATTTTTCTCTGACATAGAACTTGTAACACGTAACACTGTTTACAGACAATTTAAATATGTATGTATTTTTTTTTTTTTTGACAGGCAGAGTGGACAGTGAGAGAGAGAGACAGAGAGAAAGGTCTTCCTTTGCCGTTGGTTCACCCTCCAATGGCCGCCGCGGCCGGCACGCTGCGGCCGGCGCACCGCGCTGATCCGATGGCAGGAGCCA